>NW_019733329.1:727802-739686 GCF_002891405.2 Cryptotermes secundus
TTATTAATAAGATAGTAAGCTGCATCATCTGTTGATCGTGCATGTCTAAATCCAAACTGTTCATTAGCAAGAATATTATTTTTCTTGATATGTTGTTGCATTCTATTATAGATTACCTTTTCAAAGATCTTAGAAATTGATGTGAGCAGTGAAATAGGTCTGTAGTTCGATGTGTCATTTTTATCACCTTTTTTATATATGGGCTTTATTTCAGAGAACTTTAATCTTAGTGGAAAATTGCCAGTTGTTAGCATTCTGTTACATAAATAAGTTAGAGGAGAAGAAATATAGGGACTGCTGACTTTTAAAATTCTAGTGGATCCATATGAATTTTTTGTTTTCAAGGATTTTATAATATCTTCTATTTCAAAGATATGTGGTGCTGATATATATTCATTAATTCATTTTCTCAGTTCCTCCAGGTAAATGCCAGGAAACTACTCAACAGAGAGTTTGTATTCAAAGAAAAGGCACCTGTAAAACTGCAAAATAAAATATATTCAAGGAACAAAAAAAATATTGATATTAAAATTTGATCATTAGCAAATTAATGGTGTATATATGAGGCTAAAGACTTAGAATATCAAAAGTAAATTGTGTTATAAGGAACCTCCTTTAAATTAAAATAAACTACACCACTTAATCTAACCTGATATAAGCTAATAAAACCTAGATCAATTTATGTGTCACCAAAACTGCCCCAATTACATTCCTCTTATGTTGGCATGATTCAGTATTATTTGTGTGGTATGCGTTGTTAGCCATCATAGGCAGATGACTCGTCAGAAAGGAAATGGACAGACATGATGTTCAGTGGGTGAATGATGCATGGAAAGGCTAATTCCCATGGAGAATGATGTGACAGCTTTGATGTGGTACTTTGTAATTTTTCTGCAGTGAACATAATTACCACACATGTTTGTATAGTGGTAATGGAGTAAATCAGTGGTGGCTAACTTACTGAATATCAGAGGCACGTGATCTTTTTCAGAAGTTCAGTAGCTGCAGACAGATGCCGATCAGATGGCATAGGTGTTTAGCTGCATGACTACCACAAAACAGAGTTTTTATATTTAATTTGTAAAAAGTGATTGATTAATATTTTTTCTTTTTTCACAACAGTTCATAAGAACAGTATGTGGTTTGTAAGTCACAGTTCAGCCAGATCTCCTTTTGATTGTATTTCGAAGGTGCCTAGTTTGAATCTTTCTGAGACTATCAGATGTTCTGACATTAGGTTCTTCGTGGGGTTTCCTAGTTTCTTATGAAAATTCTAGGAGAGTATCTTCCTATATGCCAGAGCTAACTCCTTCCAATTTCATACTGACTGATCATTTATGATCAGTTTGTAGTCTCATCTGACATTTAACATGTATATTTAAATAATATAATTAAAATATTAATTTAATAGTCAGTCAGTCATGATGAGGGAAGACAGTGAAAGGGTTAACATAATCCTGTAGCTAACCAGTTCCGTCATAAATCATTATGTATTACAGTGTTTAACACATACCCATCACTTGGGAATAGACACACAGCTGTTTGCACTGTCTCCATTCTTCGTGTACATTGTGTGGAGGTGGCCGCAGATTGGTCTGAGTGTTCTGACAGGTGTTGCAGCCATCTCTACAGCTCTACGCTACAGTGTGACATACTCCAAACATCTGTCTCACTATGTTGTTTTCGGAAGCTCGTAAGTGCAAATTATACCTGTCTAACGATAGACAATCAATTATATCCAAGGATAAATAAATTCATACATTGGCATTACATTTTTTCTTTATAGTACGTTATGTACTGTATGTACCTTAAAATGAACTCTGCATTTAGTCAGTGTATTTCAGTGTTTTATATGATTCTCAGAATAAACAGCAATTATTTTCCTAAGCTCCATTAACATTTTCCTCTTTGTAATGGAGATGCAATATGTTTCCAGTGAGGTAGGAACTAAATTTTTATACATTAGTTAGATTCGGAATTAGATTCATGATTCAGAAAATTAACTAATGAATACAAAACCTAAATAAAATAAAAAATACTATGCAAAGAATTCATGTGAATTGAACATAGAAAATTTATGCACTTAAGATTGAATTTTTTCAGTGTTCTTACAGATGCACCCACAAATATTCATTGTATCTTAAATAATGTAGTTAGTTAGTTATTGGAGAGGGTGGGTTTCCCCATGCACTGAGACCAGTATTGGTCCATTGTGCTTCCCTCTATGATATTCTACCAGTCTCTATACCCTACCGATATTGGTGCGACCATCAGTCACGACTGAGCCAGCGAGTTCGGCCTCTACTGGCTTGGCAGTATCTATAATGCTTCCCCCATCTATCAGAGGCATTAGAGACTACTGTTGGGCCAGAAATGTCCTTGAATTTAGCTCAGTGACCTCCTTTGGAGATATGAGGTTCTTTTACGTGCCGTAATGCTACGACACGGGACCCATGGCTTAAAGTCCCCCCCGGAGGACTTGTTCCCTGAATTTTTCCGCCCTTAAAAATTCCACGACTTCCGCCGTGTTTGAACCCGCATACCACGAGTCATGAGGTTGGAACGTTACCTCTAGACTACGGAGGCCACTTAAATAATGTAATTGGAATGCTTGTGTGATGTAAAACGTAGATTATGGATTTTTATTTTATGATTATACATATTCATTGTGTTCTCCATTAGTTTTGTAATTTGAACCTTATTGTAGTGACTTTGCACTAACAGTGACACACTTCAGTAATTCCATGGTACAAAATGTACCTCAGGGAGTGGTTTAGGTCCTCAAGAAATTCCCAGTCACAGAAAAGGCAGTTTATAATTCTGTTTGCAAAATTTCACCATTGAACCCTATCCAGAGTGAGCTCACTCCAGTCCATACTGTCATACTCTTATCTCCAACTAAGCTAATAGTTGCTTAGCTAGACAAGTAATGCCTAGTATTATGCTAGGCATTGTAGGCATATGTAGAAATAAGTGTACAAAATTAAACATTTTTTAAAAATGGTCGAGTGACCTATCTGGATGACTTCTCATGGAATGACCCTAATGTCTTTAAATCTCTGTTCTAAGCCAAATAAGTCCAGCACACATTCTTCATTTTTCATTTCATGCATCCTGTTGTGTTATAATATACAACCTCTTTGTTACAACCGTCACAACACAACTATATCAAGGTCAGTGCCTAGTTTTGGCTCTGCTACATGTTTCTGCTATTAGAAGCCATGATCAGGCAAATACATGGCCAACATATATACAACCACTGAATCGCAGTACTTAAAAATTGGATACACTAATATTAATTATATTAANTTATGTAGATGTAGTAATATTAATGTTAATTATTTAGTCGGTGCCTCATCTTACAAAGTATTGTCCATTCTGTAGGGAATGTAAACGACCACTCGATGATGTAAAACATCACTCGAATTTTATTCTTGTTCTATATTATAACTTTTGTTTTATATAATCTAATTTATTGTATTTTATGCCAAATATTTTAATATAATTAATATTATTGTATCCAGTTCTTTTAGTACCGTTGTTCAGCTGTGTATATATGTTAGCCATGTATTTGCCTGATGATGGCTAATGGTAGCTGAAACATGTAGCAGAGCCAAACTTGGCACCGACCTTAACATTGTTGTGTTGTGATGGTTTTAATAAAGAAATTACACATTCTTCAGTCTACTTTTTTGAGATCAGGTTTGATATTGTCCTCACATATATGCATAAGTCTTGTTCCTTCATGTTTTTCTATCAAACCTTAGTCATGTCTTCTTTTTTCATGCATTCTGCATGCCCCATCCATCTCATCCTTGATTTCCTAACTGTTGTAGCATATTGTGATGAATGCAGTTTATGAAGCTCCTAATTACACAGTGGGAGCTGGGATAGCTCAGTCAGTATAACAACTAGGCTATGGGCTGAAAATCTGAGGAGTCGGGGTTCAATTCCCGGTAAGAGCAAGAGATTTTTCTCTTCTCTGTAATGTATAGACCGGCCCTGGGCCCAGTCATTGTCCTAAAGAATGGGGACTGGGGGCTGTTTTCCTGGGGTTAAAAGTGTCAGAGGTGTGAAATGTATAACTGACTGCCATATAGTACAGTGGTTAAGAATTCTAAAGGTAAACCTCCACTCCCTCATACATCTTCACGGTGTGGTGCTTAACTGATTGTACCCAGGGATAGCTTTATCTTTCTTCATTATGCAGTCTTCACCTGTCTCATGTTATTTCTCTTAGGACCAGATATTCTCTTCAGCAACCTATCTCTCTCAGGTCCATTTTAATTTTATCCTCTGATATAGAGTTAGGTCTCCAAAACAATCTATTCCAACCAAAGAAGAAATATTTTTTAACTGATGTCAAAAGCAACCAACCTTTCTGTTTTCAGGATTAGACAGCTGTTTCAAACAGCTGACTTCTCATATACCTTACCAGCACATAGGGCAACAGTTTATGTTATGGGGATTGCCCTGGGCGTTGGTCTCCGTTACTGTGGCAGAGACTTCAGACTTAAGAAGGTACAGCTAGACAGTGTTCCAGATGCATTCCTTGCTGTTTGCTCTACCTTATTGGCCTTAATGTTCAGTTATTGTGAATAAAAGACTGCTGTTATAAATGTAGTTGCATTGCAAGCCAAAAATTATTTTGCCTTATATTCTGTTACATATTCACAATAGTAAAAATAGGAGCAAAGACATACTCATATATGACTGACCATCTCTGTATTACCCTGAAAATGAAATTGATTGTTTGCTCAGTAGACCATTGTTTATTACTAAAAAGAACAGTGAAATATATGCCCTTGCTAAAGCAAGCTTTAAAATATCAAAATTTCTTTCAGTAGGTGGCATCAGTGTATCAATATACCGATGTACCAATGTTTAGAGTAAAGAACAGGCTTTTAAATGATGTATACATGTTGCATTTGATGATCATTTGAGGAAATACTTTGGATTTTTGTCTCTGACTGTATTTACTCTGAAACAGCCTTAGTGTTTCATAGTGTTTCAAGCATGAGTTATGTGTTAGGGTGTGGAAATCAGAGGTTAAGGTTTCTTTTAGAAGCAGTGGATTTGAAAACTGAATAAAATCTTCAATGGGGAACATTTCACATTGAGATTAGAAGCCCTAACAAAATTAACATTGAGATTATTGACTTGGCAATCATTGAAAGTACAACATTAAAATTGATAAAGCATCAATTTAAAGAAAATTAAATGTGGGTTCCACTCAGTTGTTAACAACAATTTAATATTTGGAACTGGATCAGTATATGAAAGCTTGTTGTGTGTACAGATGCATCTCACACTGGGCTGGACCGCTGCTATGGTTTGCTTCTATATGTCAATAATCAGCCCGGCACACATGGCAAGCCGACACTACATCTATAACACAACAGAAGCTGCCAACTTTGCAGCATTTGTACCTATTACCTGGTGTCTGTTCACGGCCTGGATTATATTTGTGTCTTATATTGGTCATGGAGGTATGTATAATCTGGTATGATGGGAGCCTTGGATTCCCACAGAAATCAGATGCCTCTTGGGAAGAGGGGTTTCCCATTATCAGCAAATAAAAATTTGTTAGTTGAATGCATATTGGATGATATTCACATACGATAGAAGGATGTTCCCTGTTTCGATATCCAAAGTTGAGGTTCATCCAGTTGCCATATTTAAGTGAAATTGAGGCCCTCAAGTCAGTGACTGAAGATTTCTGTCTCCTGAGATATGACACCATGTTGTCTGGTAGAATGTTACCAGCGTTCTAAAAGAAACTGCTGCCTTTATCATCATGGTGGAAGAGTCTTCTACACTGAAGATGGAGACACCATATTCCTCCAAAATCAGGCTACATGGCATCACATTCTAAGAAGACTGAATAGGAATCTTAATGCAGTCATGAGCTAATTATAGCTACTATCCTAGCATTTGCATGGAGAAGTTAAGGGGAAATGATGGAAGTCATCTGTCAGAATAGTTTGTGTCCCAGCTGAGATATGAACCAGGAACCATCCAAATATAAAGCAAGAATGCTATCCACTCAACCATAACATTTAATACAATTAATGTATCATTTAATGATTGTAGTTCTTATGGCATTACAGTAGGTTTTCTATGCCCTGCAGGTTTGCTGGGCCGTATTTTATCATGGCATGGATTCCTGGTGACCACAAGACTTTCTTATGCGCTATATCTCATTCAGTTCCCAATACTTTTCTACATGGTTGGCAAGAATCGCGCTACTTACACGTATAATGTGCTTCTTTTGGTAAGTTTTTAAAGTATTCAGATTCTGAAGTTATATAATCCTCATGTGTTAATTAAACCAGCACATTAATTTCGTGTCAAAACAGCCATTGCAAATTAAATTTCTGCTGTAACTTTTTAATGAATATGTTTTTTTTTCTATCTGTAAAATAGATTTTTATTACCACTTTGAAGCCAGATTTTTATCAGGGATGAATTAAAAGTAATAACAATGTGTGTAATATGCCAAGAAGCATTCGAATTCAATGAAAAGAAATGTCACATGCCTTTAGAATAGTCACGTACCATGTCATCAACCTTATCCCAAATCTGTGGGATGTGACTGATGCCATCAATAGATATTCCTGTTAACTGTTGCAAGAGATGGTGCCATTGTTTACATTATCGCCTCCATAGTGTAAAAACCATTTGCCTCTTAGATGTTTCTTCGTTATTGAGAACAGACTAAAGTAGCACGAACTCATGTCCGAGAAGTAGAGAGGATGTTCCAGAGTCCCCTTGCCACCATGCCAGAAGGTTTTGCCTCACAGCAGTGCGTTGTCATGCAATGCAACTGATTGAGCACCAATGTAGAAACACAGATGCTTTTGTCTCACTAAAGGACACAGATAATGCACCAGAAATACTTAGTAGTACTCTGCATTGACAGTACAACCAGTGAGACTGCACTGTGGAGGATGGTAACATCGATATTGCCACAGTGAGCATACCTTTGATCCTACTGTTTTTCTAGTGAATTTGCTTCAGATGTGGGAAACTGGACGGCATCATTCATTTGACTGCCATTTCAGTTCAGGTTCATAAACTTGTGCTCTGGTTTCATCAAGAGCCACTATATGGCACGTTCATTTTCTTGTCTCTTGCTTGTTTTCTACCTCTGCCACCAGGATGTAGATATACTGTATAAATCAGTAAAAAATGGTGATTATGTTCCATGTTAACAATGCTTACATTTTATGCAGTGATTGTGTTGTTAATTTAATGAATATTATCACTTTTAAGGGTTTAAGTATAATATTTTAATTAATTTGTTTGAATTTTATATTTATGAATAATAATACCATATTTCTGAAGCTACAGCTGACATTAACAAATTCCTTGTTGCAGGTTGATGTACCAGAGATGGTGATAATTACTGTGGGCTCTATACTCCTAACACTGCTGTTTGATCTACCATTTCAAAATATCAGAAATATTTTGCTCAAGAAACCAAACTAGTTGTACAAGTACACATTTTTGTGGTTATATCTGTTTTGACTTCCAAATTCCAGTGGATATTTGGGAGTATTCACAGTATGTGTAATAAATGTGGCAGCCCACAGCAGTAGTATTTTGAGAGAGGAAATTTATTTTCTTCAGTAGGAACACAGATAATCATTCCATTCCAATATTCTCAGTATGAGAGTAAGAAAGCTAATCTCAGAAGTGTTTCACTGAACACCAACAGATGTTCCCATTCCAGAACTGGATGAATAAAAGTAAAAATATATGAAAGGAAGACCAGCCCTTTTCATGGACACACAGGAATGCAGTTTATGTGTACCAGCAAACTTGTCAAGTCAGAAGCCACATATCTGTATGACAGTACTTTAAAAACTTTTTTTTAAGGAAATGCTGAAGGAAACCGTCCATTTACTGTTTCTTTGAGATGATTTGCAGTGTATTCTAGACCATATCTTTTTGACTTCACATATTCACATTTTTGAACCAAAATGTGCATGTTAAAACTTTTGTAATCTGAACATTTTGGATGACTTGTAACAGTAATGGAACGTTGTTTCCACAAATAATAAAAGTATTTTATCACACTATCAGAAGATATAAATGTTAATATTTGTTTAAAAAATTAACAGCTGTCACGATCACTGTAGAGACCAAATCCACAGATACATTTATTAGTCATTAAATGCAGTATCTTCCTGAAGCTTTTTGAACTTCCTGCATTTTCCATACTGTGAAGTGACATCTGCCTTTCCAGCTGTAAACAAATGCTGGATCAGTGTAACGAAACTGGTTCACGATGATTCCAGGATGTGATGCCATGCAGTTTGGTAGAACATTATGAAAGTTTCAAAGGGACCTGCTGCCTCAGTCTTTAGGATAGGATAGTATGCTGGACCCTCAGAAAACAACTTTTCTAAAAGCCACATTTCCTTCCTCCCTCCCTCCCTCCCTTTCCTGCTCTTTTATTCATGTTCGCTGTCTGAGGGCCCCAGTCTTTGTCCTGCCTGTCCATATTCCCACTTCTTTCCATCCTCAGCTTACACTCCTACCCTGAAGATGGAGGCAGCAGGTTCCTCCAAAACACTGGAAACACACCCCACAGGGCAGAATTATCAGTCACTGCAATGAGAACCTCAAACCTCACACAGCTGATTCATATTCAGAAAGTACCATATTCAAATCTTAATCACAGACTGAATGTTCTCTCTGGAGTTCATTGTTTCTTTGCCTCATTCTCTGCTTGAAATTTGCCTAATCTCCCTAAACAACCTTCCTTACCCATCATTCATAATTATTACCATGCATAACTTACTACATAACCTTGAAAATGACATGTCATCATAAACTGACAATAATGACCTTACCAATTACAAACATGAAATAAAATTTAATATCTGACAAATTTCCAACCAGTGTGTGTGCCTATATGCTCCTGTACTTCAGACCATGCTTGCCACAAGCATAATTAGATGAAACATGAAGGATTGTTTGAAGTGTTTTTGGTGTATTTGTGAGTGATTTTATGATACTCTATGATTTAGTACATTTGTAGACTGCAGGTGACATCAAGGACCACAAAACGATTTTTTTTAAGTAATTCATAGTTTAATACTTACAAGAGGTATAGTCACTTTTGTAGGGGAAGGGTGCTGAAATGAGAAGGATGATGATGTGATAGTGCTATACCAAATATTTTAAATGGCTTCCCTTCTAGAGCCCAGTGGCGTAGCATGACTACCGAAAGCAGGGAAGCAACTTTATATACGTGTATATAAATTGTTTCTACATACCCTATAGTTTCTATCTTCTATTTAAAAGAAAACAGCCAATAGTTTAATATGTATTGTATATTTAAGCTAATATATTAAAATAACACATAATTATCAACACAATTTTATAGCCATCAAATGACAGGGTTGTGAACCTGGAATATAATTAATGCTTACTTTATTGTTTATAATTCAGCTCGATTCTTCTGTTTTTCTTGGCAAACAGATCAATAACCTCATCTAGAAAGCTGGGTTTGGACTGCAGTTTGTTTAGGAAGGACTTTTCAATGTTCATCAAAGCCAGTGATGACAACCTATCCTGGTTCTGCGAATTTCTTAAGTAGTTTTTTAATCTCTTCAGAGCTGAAAATGAGCNGAAGAAGTAAAATCATGTCCATTTTCTTGCATGAGCCCGAATGGAAATGCTCCAACCTTTTGAAAAGTTGAATAAATCAAGGTTAGCTTGTGACATAGAGAGAACCATGAAGTTTGTGTTACAAAAAGGAAATTGAAGCTCTGAATATCATTTTGTTGATGGTATAAGTGTCCAGACAACTTCAGATGCAGATTTTTTCCACTAAATTTAATTTAAATTAGTTGAGCAGTTTGAAGCTAGATAGACAAACAAGAGATACATGACCTACATATTATGCATTCACTCTATCCACTTTATAGGAAGAAAATAAGGAACTGCTGCAAAGCAAGAACAGAGATCCTCCAAGTTTTGTAAAGCAGTAGCTGAACCCATGTTATGTGAAACACTGAACTCATAATCCAGTTTTTCTACCCTTCATGATATGTTGCCATCTGTCTTTGATTGAGCGTTTATGTCTTCTGTGAATTGACAGTCCTGTCAAGAGTGAAGTAGGGTTTCAGGATTGCAACCCCCTTTTACATACGTATCCCCACACTGGGCCACAAGGAAAATTCATACAAGAAGACAGTCACAATTCTTAGCAATTGAAATATGAAAGATTAAGCTTAATTGAATTAATGTTGATATTATGTATTGCCANTGCCATCCTCAGGTGCTTTTCGATTTACGTTAAACTACTTCACTGCATGCCTTACCGTCTTCATACTAAAATAACTAAAATATATGTTCATCATATATATTGATAAATATTAAATATTAAAAATATTTATCAACATATATGATGAATATATTGATATATTGATAAATAATAAATATTAAAAATATTTATCAACATATATGATGAACATATATTTTAGTTATTTTAGTATGAAGACGGTAAGGCATGCAGTGAAGTAGTTTAACGTAAATCGAAAAGCACCTGAGGATGGCACCTTTGTGCCGAAACATGTAGTGCAGAGGTGAAGAAAGAAGTGGATGAGTGTATGCACTGTAAGACGGCTGGAATAAGTCATGGACATAAATCAGTGCAACAGGACGCTAAAATATAACATTAGAAATAATGTTTATGAAACATTATTATAGAAACCGAGATTTATTCATTTTATGATTATGTGCTACATATAAGTTCCTCTTTGTGAGTTGCTGCTAGTGTTAAATCACTTTATAAATTGAAGCAAAAATTCCTGGCATATCAGTGACCTTAGCTGTGGCTGAAAAATATATTCAGAAATTCACAATAATGGATTAAAGGTTGTAATATAAATAATAGAACTAGCAAAGGAACGAGACACATATAGGAAAGGAGAGCTTTGTGTAGACAGTGTATCTACAATTGAACAAGTAATAGACAAAGAGAGTTCAGTCCACCATATTAAAATATTGAGGTTACTTATGGGCTACCTTAAGGGAAGGTCTCTAAGCTTTGACTTAGATAAATTATGAGAAAGCCTTTTATATAAAAATATGGCTTTGATGTTGGAAGTTTTCACATTTGTGACTCTAGTACTTTTTTTCTGGAACGTGACACTATTGAGTCTTATAGAAGGTACTGATGTTTGGGAGGAACATACTGCTTCCATCTTCAGCAGAATTTCCTGCATCCAAAACTTACTTTTTGGGTACCAGATGACATCAAGCAAAGAGGAAAGAAACTGATAAACCGGAAAGGAAAAATTGTTAGAGGCAAGAAGAGACTGAGGGTCTTTGCCTGTCAAACCATGTAAAACAGGAATTTTACAAGAATGAGAAATTGGAGGATGAGACATAAAGAAAGATTGTAGTATACTATTAAATGATCTATTAATAGTTTTTCAAAATTAAGAATAGTGGAAACATGTACTCCAAATTAGAGCTAATATATTTCATTCATATAACAGCTCAATCTTCTTCATAACAATAAATATATATAATCTCAGCTGGACAACTTCTAACCTGAGAGAGGGATTTTCAGAATGAAATGTTGTGTTTTATTTGTGTCTCACATGAAAGCTATCAGCTTTCCCACAGGTTCACTGTGACTGGCAGACTTCTTGCAACTGATATGGAATAGATATTACAGTGTTTATATATCTGTCTGAATCGACTTGAGTTCATTTTTTAATTATAAGTGTCAATCATTTACTTTTCAACAATATTTTATTATCATATAACTATTACAGTTTTCTGCACTATTACTGCTAAACATACTCTTGTTTCTTTATTACCTTGGTACTGCAACTCCTGTGTGCAAGCCAAGGTAATA
>NW_019733330.1:0-34996 GCF_002891405.2 Cryptotermes secundus
AAAAAATCTGTTATGACACTCATACAATACAGTATTTCAAACAGTTTTTATTTTAACCGCCTGGACGATCTTTGCAGCAGAACGGACAACAATGAGTGCCGGTGAGGGCCAAGAAATATTGAACTTACGATAGTTCATACCGTGCTCCACACAATACATTAGCAAGATCAATTTTATCATGAGATTCTACAGATTATTAAAAAAGATGTACAATAACTAAGACTACCTCGATGGCTAAGAGTCATTCTTGAGAAAATAAGGGTTCAAAGAGTCAATCAATTCTCTACGTTTAATGAAACATAAGTTTCATTAACATATACACAGCAGCTTTATCCTGATCCAGGTGAATCAAGTCCACATATTCACAACCTATAAGATTCGCTTTAATATTATCTTCACATCTGCGCCTAGTTCTCCGTTCAGATTTTCCAATTAAATCTCTGTGTGTATATTTTATCTCTTCCAGGAGGAATACATAATCTCTCATATCACTTGATTTGGCTACCATGATAATATCTGGAGATTAACACAGTTATGAAGCCTCTTATTACTTCCTGGTCATCTGATTTCTTCGTCACTTTATACCCCAACAACCTCAGTCTCTGTTCCTTCCTCAGGGAAAGAATCCAAGTTCCATACCCATTCAAAATTGCTGAGAGACCTACTATTATAATTAATGACTGTCTCTTTTAGAACTTTCCTGTCGATGGAAATGCAGATCGTTGACTATTTTGCTTTCATTAATATTGCAGTCTTATATCCTGTCTTACATTCTGAAGCAAAGAGACGACAAATTTATTCTCATACTGAATACAAACTAACCTAAATTATTTTCCGAAAACACACTGCATGAGCGTCCTGTCTCTCTTAAATTAAAAAAAAAAAGTTGTGTCGATTTCTCTATTTTTACGTTTACTGAAAACGTGTAATATCCTTTTCTCCCTTGATCCGCAGTACGGCGATGTTACAGTATGCAAATGGATGTATAGAACGGGAAGGAAGTTTTCGTTTTAAATAGCGCCTTTGCAGTTTTTCCATCGGTTTTAAGAACATGAAACTCAACATCAAAAGAACTGCGGATTGTGTGTGATGGAGCGATGGATGAGGAGGGGAAGGGAAAGAATTAAACACGGTGGCAGTGAGGCAAAAGATAGAAGTGGCAAAACTGCTGTTACCGCCATGGCAGTTTTCCTTTTCTTGTCATTTTGTTGGTATATTCCTCTGCGTATTTTCCCATGTAATGTTTTTAGAGTGTATATGCGTTGTGCTTTAAGGTGCAGAATTAATGACAGTTTATACGGACTGGTCACAAGAACATACCCACCGAAATCAAAACATCTGACAGGTCTCTGGTTCGATCTATATATACTGACTTCGCTTCTTTGTTTAAATCGATCCCTCTAGACCAGCGGCACCCTGCAAGTTCTGGCTAACTTGAAGGACATTTTTCGTGGTTTCTTTCAGTACCTCCTTGCAGATACCTGGAGGACATATTTTCCAATTCAACTGTCGTTTGTTCCCGCAGCTATCTTGGGTCTAGAGCAGATGGTATTAGCCGATCAAGAAAAAATTAACATTTCTATTTATGTTAGATAAACAGAACTGCAGGTGGATGTCGTTGGAAGAATCACGATTTTTTAAATCCATTCTGCTTAACTCCACACTAAAATACGAACGTTTCTTCTTTGATCATTCTGTGACTCCAGAGTTTTCAAGTGGTTTGAGATACAAGAGAAACGCTGAGTAGGCAGGCTGTCAGGTCTCCTCTACTTCAAAGAAATGGAACCAAGGATCATAATGTTAAGCTGTGACAAAGACAAAAAATGAAGAGAAGACATAATTTCTAAATTTACACAGGCTACAAGATTCATCACTGTGTAATTTCTTCCTTTAACTGGCCTCTGCGTTAATGTTACACAATTCATCATCAGCATTCAAATCCCGTTTAAAATGCACTACAAATTCTCACGCTAGGTATTAATCTTGCATGAGGTTGTACGTGTGCCACAGAGGCTAAGTGCTTCATTACAATTACGTCCATAGTCAGGGTACTAGACCTTAATGTATTATTCACAGGCTACTTCAATTAGACTGACAGACCGTGACAAAGGGATAAATGAGAAACTAAAATAAAATAATTCTAAGTGAAAAGATTTATATGAAAGAAGGCCTGATGTCCGTTCTTGTCCTGCTAACAGCGTCACTATCGGTCAACGGATACTGATATTATATATGAAGATACTGTGATGTATTTGCTCAAAGGAAGAACTGTGGAGGCAGAGAAACAGCCGTTGCAAGGTAATGGCCAGTATACAAACAGCAGAGGAATGAGTCACGAAGGCCGTGCCGTCACGCAACAATAGAAGAGGCGTTGAAAATGGCGTTCTCTTTGGGTCCACTCCGCGCTCGTTGCTATGTAACAGTGCGGTAAACACATCTCTGCAGCAGTGAGTCAACTCTCAACAGTAGAGGAAGCGGTGCTTTCTGTGGGGGCTTGAGGCTATATAATGAGGATCTCACGCAGCTAGGAGGAGAATTGAATTGATTTCTGGAGTTGGCAGTTGCGGCAGAGAAATGAGAGAATCGACAGTCGAAGGTGATTGAGAATAACAGCAAGAAAGGAATTTGGCTGTGCAAAGAAGATTTCATGTGTGATTTGAAGTTAAAGTGAGACTGATACGAATCCGTTGCCAGAAAAGGACTAGTGGAGAGTGTAACAGTCTGAGGACACTAGTGTATGTAACAGGGAATTGTAAAGTATGGAAATAGCGATAGGGCTATAACTAAGTGCAGTTACGAGTTGAACTGATAAGGTGTTAATAAATGCAATCATCCAATCCAAACCCTGTCTGAAAGCCACGTACCACCACGTACGTGAAAATTTGGAGAAAATCACCGTAATATTACAAGATCAAGCAATGCCTGTCGTCCAATTTAAACACATTTAAACTGTCTAAAGAATTCAGAAAGCTGTCCGATCTTTGTAATATTTAATATATATTTTCGGCACTTGGTTTCAAGAGAAACCAGATGATTGCTAGTGATGCACTCTGTTGTCATTAACAGCACTTACACGTTTGTACTTGCACGTATCATGATTAATATGGTTATTGTTATCCAGTGAAACATTAAGAAGAGATTTCTTTTCATTTTAATCACCCTTATTACCAGAAAGACTCGTTGAGATCTAAATGAACTGCCGAGGGGAGCAGAGTTCGACACGGGACACATCATCGGTAATGCCTACATACAAGTCAGTAAGTCATTTTAGTACAAAAGTGTTTCTCAAAATTAATGCAAATATACGTCACACTTACCATATGATCCTTTAATTCCATGTCACTGCCGGCCCGCAAAATCCTCTCTTTCCCCTGCAACAAACATGTTCATCAATAATCTCATTCGCAGTCTAATGAGGCCAGTGTGTCGCTCCGACACTAAGAGGAAGCGAACGTCTTATTCGCCACAGTCTGAATTGTAATGCACTTAAGTTTCGAAAAACAGATTAATACTTCCAGATTTAAAGACCACTCACCCCACTTACTTACTTACTTACTTACTTAGCGGCCTCCGTAGTCTAGAGGTAACGTTCCCACCTCATGACTCGTGGTACGCGGGTTCAAACCCGGCGGAGGTCGTTGAATTTTTAAGGGCTGAAAAATTCAGGGAACAAGTCCTCCGGGAGGGACTTTAAGCCGTGGGTCCCGTGTCGTAGCTTTACGGCATGTAAAAGAACCTCATATCTCCACAGGAGGTCACTGAGCCAAATTCAAGGACATTTCCCGCCCAACAGTAGTCTCTAACGCCTCTGATAGATGGGGGAAGCATTATAGACACCGCTAAGCCAGTAGAGGCCGAACTCGCTGGCTTGGTCGGGACTGATGGTACGCACCAATATCGGTAGGGTATAGAGACTGGTAGAATATCATAGAGGGAAGCACAATGGACCAATACTGGTCTAAGCGCATGGGGAAACCCACCCTCTGCAATAACTAACTACTACTTACTTACTCATGGAACTGAGCCCTTCTTGAGGAGCCGCCAATTCTGCAGCTACTCAAGAACTTCCCAGCATTTTATGGAATCCGAAGGTTCATTACCGTGTTCACAAGAGCCCTCCACTGGTCCCTATCCTGAGCCAGATCTCTCCAATCCATACCATCCCATCCTGTCTCTCTAAGATTCATTCTAATATTGTCCACCCACCTACGCCTTGATCGTCCCTGTGGTCTCTTTCCTTCCGGGCTTTCCCACCAATATCCTATACGCATTCCTCGTCTTCGCCATTCGTGCTACATGACCTGCCCACCTCGTTCACAAAGTACAAAATTTGTAATATTCAGCATTTGACTTCATACGAGGTGGTAGTCCATATTTTTCAGTCTAAGACATATTGGAATGAATGCGATATATTTTATAAAATATTCGTCATTACGGGTGTTATGTACTTAAGACATAGTTGCTTCAGGAACACCATATAAAGAGGCAGTTCATATTGTTCAAAGTAAACCACAATGGAATTACTTCGATAGTTCTAATATGGACTACAAATATTAAATTCTGGTTATTATATTTTAATAATGATTACAAATATAATTGTAAATGTAATATAAATTTCGTAAACTGAGGCAGAGACAATTTATATTGCTGGGAAACAGTTGAGTGGACCTAGAGAAGCCAGGAAGCGAGCTACACTGTTGTGTATGACCTCTCCTACGCAGCAGGCATGTACGTGTCGTATTAGATAACGAATCGTAGTTAATATGCGAAACGGTTCAGGGTGTTTCTACACTTTCACGGCAACAAAACATAATGTGGTGCATAAACCTTTTGCTAAGCTGTAACTCTGTATACAGTGGCCGTTGCTGGGTAAAGTCTTGTAATATCATCTATTTTGGGTACAAATATCTTCTTTAGCATTAAGTTGTCAAGGACTTCATTCTTGGTTTTTTGATTCGATGATAAAAATCACGAATGCCCTACGTAGAATCGTGCTCGAAACCCGAAATCTCCTGGGAGTGAGCATATAAATAAAGTAATGGAATACTACAACCATTTCATTCATTCATCAATGACTCTTAAGTCCTTTGTTGAGCCCTGCGAGCTTGTTCAGTTTCGTAATCCTACGTAGTTAGTGGGACTCCTTGGACGGGGGATCAGCCCGTCGCAAGGCCTTTACCTACTTAGAGGACATCACAAACACAGAATAAACTCACACACAGGCATCCATGCCTCGAGTGGGATTCGAAACCATGACACCAGCTTTCGAGTAAGCGAAGGCAGTTCATGCCTTAGACCAAGCGGCCACTGTGATCGGCACTTTCTTATTTATAAATTGGAAATGTGACAGATTTATTGTATGTACTCTGTAGCTTAAGATGCTTTCACTTCAGCAGAATTCTTGACTACAGATTCAGGGATCCCGGGTTCGATTCCCGGCCCTACAAGTTTTTCTGAGAAGTAGTGCGTCTAGACCGGGGTCCACTCAGCCTCGCGAGGATAATTTAGAGCTACTTGAATTGAAAAGTAGCGGCCCCGGTATATAAAAACGAAATTAACGACCGTGGGGTTTCGTTGCGCTGACCAAGCGACATCCTCTATCCGCTAAAGTTGGCCCTTATCACGAAAAACGTGCGAAATGTTCGAAGCTGTTTGCCTTCAGATTCTTGGGGCCCATACGAGTGTTCTCTTTTCTTTTGTTGCACACCGTTGGACTTCTCTCAGTTGCAAAGTTACTCCATCATTGCCCAAGAAAAAGTCTGAAGAAACAAGTAAAGCGAATTATTTGGCTTCTGGGAGTAAACTGTGCAAAGTCGCTCGAACACAAAGAAGCAGTGAAATAGTCCAGAGTTGTTTTTAAGTTCTAGTTAATCTGTGATGATCTCGGAAACCAGCTGCAGACGAATACCGGAATATGTTCACATCAGTTCAAATTACACTAATGAATGTATGTATAACACAATACTTTAGAGAAATATATAAAATTCGTACCCAAAGAGGATAATAACACTGACATCCATCATACATGAGGACGTTGTCTTCTCAACGAAACACCCAGCACTGATGATCAGGGACTGAAGAGAACTACCAAAATAGAAGGACAACGGGCCCCTGGGTCGAAAACGGAACACTGGATGGACCTCATGAATACAAAGATTAATTATTAATAACTAAATCGCGACATTCCATACTATCTCTCTCATTACATCTTCCATGAATCCATAGTTCCACTAAGGATGCTATTGTGACGATGCTTGCTGGAGACATTTACCACTTGTAACACATGATGCACTTAATTACCTGTATATTGTTATACTACATACAAAACCTTTTAAATGTTATGGAAATACTACATTTTTGTGACGTAATCCAATAGGCTGTACTTTTTAACCCTTTAATGCGGTGGAGTTACACATGTTTTAACATTTAAAAATTCCGCGTTTTTCCCACAGAGCGCATTTACGTGTTTATAACATTTCTTACAATAAACAGTGACAACTTCCCGGAATAACATTCTCCAGTTGGATTTTGTAATGGAGACATGTTTGCGGTGAAGAAGGAACTGAATTTTTAAATACTGTGTAGACGAACATCAGACTACAAAAGGTGGACACAAATGAAAATATCCTTCAACTGTAATTGTTTTGAAACGGCGATAGATGTCATCAATACTACGGTGTTCCAATAGCTAAATATGTAAGAGATAAACTGGCCATTCTGCCACAGTTCCCAAACACTGACAGACCCGGGATCGAAGGTAGTGAAGTTATGATTATTAAATTATCCCGGGAACAGAACTGTTTTTAATGAAGCAAGTAAAGCAACGGTTCTCAAAATGTATATGCCTGGTATCCACAAAATAAAAAAAAAAACAAAATCCATGGCTTTTAGTCCGCAAGCGAACTATACCGATCGAGCGACTGCCGCTTGTGGGCGAAGTTAGCGTATAGAGAGTGTCGCGTGGTTAGCGCAACGAATCTCCACGGCCGTTAATTTCGGTTTTCTAGACCGTAGTCGGTATTTCCTTGAAATAGCTCCTCAATTATCCTCACGAGGCTGAGTGGACCCCGTTGTCATATAAATATCTGGACTACAGAGAAAGAAAACTTGGAAAATCCAAAATTTAATTCATAATGCTCTTATAACATACACGAAAAATGAGCACTTTCATGTCTATACAGGCACAAATTTATTGTATCGATTTAAAATAAAAGTTTCCGATGGGAATGCCGAGAAATGCGCAAAGGGAACCACGGGACCACTGGCAATCTCCTTTGATATATCTTGGGATACCTGTACTATTGTTTCCGGACCGTAGCAGTAGACAAGAAAATTTTCCAAATGCCATACCAAGAATCGATCTCCGATTATCTAGGCTCTTACATTCTCATATGCTAAGAAATAGTTATGATGAACTATGATATTCTACTTGCGATCCATTTACAAAATATTTTTCCCGGACTTCCCATATTCATTCAATAGCGCTAATAACTTCGTCAGAATAGTTAGAACGTACACATCTGCGCGCGGACGGGTAGCCTATAGTAGCTCCCTACAGCTGACGTACTATTATGAATAGGCAAATGGTCGTGCCGATCACAGCGGTTGCGCGGTGTAAGGCAGGAACTATCTTCACTCGCTAGAAAACTGGGATGGTGGGTTCGAATCCCACTCGAGGCATGGATGTTTGTGTGTGCGTTTATTCTGGGTTTGTGTTGTCCTGTGTGAAGGTAGCGGCCTCGCGACGGACTGATCCTCCGTTCAAGGGGTCCTACTGACTGCGTAAGAAGATCAAGAAACTGAAAAAAGGTTAAAAGGTCCAACATAGGGATGTGGAGCCATAGACAGATAGAAGGATAGGCAACTGGCTGTGACGATAAAGATACAGTAAGCATCCATGCCAAACATGGAATTCGAACCTTTGATTCTGCGTAAAATAAGCGTAATGCCGCGGACAGCGACTTCAGCATTTAATCGCATTGAAATTTTGTATCACATTAATCACAGTATTCATTGGCACTGACTAAAGTTAATCGCGTTTAACGACTACAGAAAAAGGGGTTTGGTTCCTAGTACTGTCAGGACAAAGATAAATTAAACGCCAGGTTAGAAATGTTATCCCTATTGCGACGATCAAGAGAGAGAGAGAGGCTGATTTTATATTAAAGATGCAGTTAACTGTCAAGTCCAAAATGAAGCTCGTTAAGCAAGAGATTATCTTCGTTTACGAATTTCATTAACTCCACTTTACACTCGACGTCATCCTTCCTGTTGGTTCGTTTAACCTGACAAATACCTAATTATATTCGCACTCCTTTTGCAGAATTAAGAAAAAGAAAACAATTCTCTCTCATGCATTACGCACGCACAAGACAGGTAATAAAAGGCCTAAGGGAAAGTTAAATTAGGTTTTGCTCGAGTTTCTGTTCGGTGTCGACTTCAAAGTGAAATGGCGAGCGTGGCACGAGGATTACAGATATATGTAAGGGGCTTCCGTGTCGGCCCTTGCCTCCTGTCTGTGAAAACAGCCCGTAGGCCTACATTGCGACTATCTGGGCATACGTTACGATATTTACACGACGCTCTGAGAACGACACAAATTTTTACGTACGTATGTATGTATAAAGCACAGTTGTCCCTGTGCTTAACAAATTAAGCCCTATGCTATGAAGGAGTATGGGGGAGTGGATGCATAGCTCCACATTTACTTGACCTCGGCACTAGCTGGAGGTGAGTGGTCAGCTTCACGCCCCTGCCGCTTTAACCCCAAGGGAAAAAACGGTACTCATTGGACAGGAGGTTGGGTGGACCCCAGAGCCAGTCTGGACGACGTGGAGAAGAGAACATTCTTGACACTACCGGGACTCGAACTGCAACCCCTCGGTCGTCTAGCTCGTAGCTAGTCGCTATACCGACTATGCTATCCCGGTTCCTACACGTACGTACGTATGTATGTATATGTATGTATGTATGTATGTATGTATGTATGTATGTACCCTCGTCTCTATGTGATTCTGCGGGTGATATCCACAACCACCGAAGTTTATTACTGGTAGCATTTTCCTTGTAACTGAATATAAAAAGTAATTTTTGCGAATTTAACAGCTGTTTGGATGCTACGGAACAGAGATCTTGTGGAAATAGTTCATGACGCTCTCTGCAGCAACAAGGAGCAGAAATGGAACATTTTCTCCGCCTGGTTTTCAAAATTGGAGGCACTATACACGGAACCCTGGCATGTATTCATTTCACTTTAAGCACCATCCGTATTTGAGACCAGTTACACAAAACTAGGCAGACAACTAGGCGATAGAGTTCTTCTTTGGTATTATTATTATTATTATTATTATTATTAGAAATCGTAGCAGTTTCTCTTCGGTCTAGAAAACCGAAATTAACGGCCGAGTGGATTCGTTGCGCTGACCACGCGACATCCTATATCCGCTAAATTTGTCACTAACTTCGCCGACAAGCGGCGGACGCTCGGTCGGTATAGTTTGCTTGCGGACTGAAACAACGGAGTTTGTTTGTTTGCAGTTTCTCTCAGTCATATTTTATAATCACTCTTCCTGTTATTCCCAGGCTTTCTTTACTGACACACCTTCTAATCCATAACAAGACTTTGTACATTCTAAGGTAAGATATCTTTAAAAATGCAAAAAGAGAAAGACAGGCAAAGAGTTATCCATGGTCAAAAAAGGGCAAAGCTATCCCTGTAACAGGCCTTACAGACCCATAGGGCTGTGACACGTCGAGGCTCTCATATTTTCTAGATAATTGGCTCATAGATGGCGGTGAGGTTGCTTCCTTACGCTTAATTAGTTTAGCAGCACGTATGGAGGGTTGAGGTACAGCAACACAGCCCTCATCCTCGGCACAAGATGGATGCGTGTGGGCAGTTTCCCGCTTTACTCGCTGGACGAAACCCACCATATTCATTGGATAGGATGCTTGGTGGGCCCCAGAACCAGTCTGGATATTACGGATATTAGAAAAATCCCTTATCCTTACCGGGAACCGAACCCCGCTTCCTCGGCCTTTCAGCCAGTATCGCTGTACCGACTGAGAGCTATCTTTAAAAGAGACATGTGTTCATAATACACGGTGAGAATAGTTAAAAACCCCAAACCTCAGTGTTCATGTTCCTACCGAAATGAACCGTCTAAACGTCTTCTAGTTTAGGACCGAAGTTTCCATGCTTCAGTAGAGAACCGGAAGGAAGGCAGGCAGGCAAGGCAACCAACCAAATCTTCCAATCTCTCGGAGGGCACAATACATTTCACGGACGGACGCTACAGGCAGGGAGGCGCATGCATATATACACAAACACGTGGTCTGGCAATAAAGTTCCAAGACTGGTATGGAAAAAGGAATAAAAACTACAAGGAAATAAAAAATTGTTTTATTCCTTTTCAAAGTAATATCCGCCTACTTGAATACATTGTTGAATCCTTTAAAAAGTTTTTGAAAACAGTCAGCAAAGACCTCCAAAGGAACAGCATTCAATTCGGCTGTCGCGTTTTCTTAATGTCTTCAACGTCCTGAAACGTCTTTCCTTTGAGGGAAGTTTTCACCGTAGGAAAGAGAAAATTATCCGCTGGTGCGAGGTCAGGAGAACAGGGGGGTCGCTTATCTCCACAGCGCGATGTCTGGCCACAAATAACTTCACTACCAGTGCGAAATGGGAATGGGCATTGTAGTGCAGCAGGAACCAACTGCCCTCTGCTGGAAATTGTGGCCTCACTCAGGAAATTCGCTTCAACAGTCGTCCGATAAATTCAGCGTAGAAAGCACTATTGCCCTTCAGGCACAAATTCTTTAAGAATCGCAAGCTCTTTGTCAAAAAATATGATCAACATGGTTTTGATCTTGGACTTTTTCAAAGGAAATTTTTGGGCCTTGATGATGACTTTGAAGTCCATTACATGCCCTAAGTTTCGTCTCTGGGTCATACTAAAGTATGCATGACTCAACTCCAGTTACAATTAAAACAAGAAAATGTGGATGGTCTTGACAATTCTGGATGAAGTCTTGGCATGCTCTGACCACGTGACACCCTCTATCCGCAAAAGTTGGCACTAACTTCGCCGAAAAGCGACGGTAGCTCGGTCGGTAGAGTTCGCTTGCGGACTAAGACCATGGAGTTTAGTTTTTTTTAGTCTTGGCATGATGTGAGTCTCTGTTGCTTCTGTGTGGGGCGAACTTTGCGCAGATCTTCCTCTTCAGTAAATTTTCACGGAGGATTCAATGAATCGTTTCCTTGTTCATCTTTAATTCATTCTCCATCATTCTGAAAGTCAATCGACTATCTCGTGTCACCATTTCACGGACATCTGCAATTGTGTCTGCATTTCGAGTGGTTGAAGAATGTCCGCTTCTTGGATCATCCTGAAGTATTAAGGATTCATCATCATAAACAGTTTGAAACACTTCGTAATTTTCTGTTGGCGTTTTGCCCAATTCAACGCAAAATGTTTCAATCACTCATTGCTTCATGAGAGCTCACTGAAGTGCTACTCCTGAACTGTCAGTAACTGGCTTACTGACACCTGCCATGTGTTAGTAAGAGGCAGAACTACACTCAGACGACAGTATTTCATTTCACCACAGTTTAACGCGAATGATGCAGCACCAGACCGGGAACTTTATTGACAGAACATATACACCGATAAAAACCCCTAAGTGCATGTTCTTTTTATTCGTGAGGTGAGGTGACACTCAATCCGCTTGGTAAGCCGGTCATTAGTGATCTTTTTGTACCATCTGCGGATGGCAGATGAGTGCGAAGCATTCAATGGAATGAGAAATGGCAAGGAAAACCGAGTACTCGAAGCAAACCTGCCACTTGTCCGGTAGAAATCCCATATGATTTGACCTGTGATCAAACCCGGTCTGTCGCGGTGGAAAGCCGACGAGCGGCCGCCTGAGCTGTGGAACGGCCTGAGGCGCAAGTGAATTACTCAGTCTAACATCGACCTCGGCACCCCATGAAATCGGAAGCGACCGTGTATATTGATGATGTGATGTCCAGATTCAATTCAAGCGGCTAGTTGAAACTGGGGATATGTTTAATGGCTGAAATGTGTACATGACCTCACTGCGAACTAATCGAGTCAATACGCACTGAGAGACGCATGTATAAGCGGATATTGCTTGAGACATTGTCTTGCAGGATGAACAGTGATACCATATCACACAATTATTAAACAAGAAGAACTAATTCCCAGTTTCCTTTGATACGACACGGACCGCAGAAAAAATCGGTGTTCAACGATTCTTCTATTATTGCGTGTGTATTCGTTGTCACATTAACGTTTGTGCCGGGCCGTTGCCTAGCAAAAATAGGGGGATCCAAATACAGACACACAGATTGAGTGCAGAGATTTATGTAGTACGCCGTTGAGGAGCCTCAGGTGTCATGATATACAGACCAACTTTCATAGTGACGGATTCAGCTATTCAAAAGTTGATACGGGGGATATACAGGCACACAGACAGCATGGTGATCGCATAAGCTTACTTTTATTTTTTTCAGAATAATGAAAGTAGGCTAAAAACGTTACGGTAATACGCCTATAGCGTGCATAAAGTAAAATGTTCCTGAGCAGAAGCCATCATTTGCTTCTTCAATACAATTTGTTATTTGCACGGGATTATTCCATGTCGAGTGGTAATGGGATTTTTTTTCCTTGGCACTACAGCCCCAGTGGGCAAAGGCCTACCTCCATGAACTTCTCCGTTCACTTCGGGTTTTCTAGATCTTAGACGTAGGACTCCTTGGGCGAGCGATCAGCTCGTCGCCAGGCCTCTACCTCTACACAAGCACAGAAAAACGCACACACACAAACTAAACATCCATGCCCTGAGTGGGATTCGAACCCACGATCCCGGTTTCCAAGCGAGCGAAGACAGTACATGCCTTAGACCGCTCGGCTACCGTGACCGGCAATGGGATTCTTACAGGTGATGAATGCGAAATGATGTGGTTGGAACACTTTTATTACTTCTCCGGTAATTTCTGTGCAGGTGGTGACGAAGCTGACTAAATCCCTCGACCATAAGAGCGGTTCGAACGAGGGACTTCGGGAATACGAAGTAGGAGGGAAGACAACTACATACCGACATTCTGCACCTCGGTCAAATCGGCGTTGTTTGTTGTTTTGTGTCCGTTATTTATCTCCATTCTTCACAATGTATTTATTTATACGCTGCTTCTCTATTTCTCTCTCTCTTTTTATCTTCATTTCCCCTCGTATTTCATGCTGTATCTTTGTTTCTTAATTCATTTTTTTATATTTCTCCCATCCTTTCTATTTCTCTTCCTTCCTTTCTGACGCGTCTTGTGCGATGATGTGTGAGAGTGCCGGGGTTGGTAGCCCTGTTCCGCCTGCTGTGTGCTTGCTCAGCCGGAGAAAGCTCCGTCCGACCGAACCCAGCAAGACGTGGGACTCAACAGTGCCCGACGGCCAGGTCTCTTTATTCTCCCAGAAACACATGACTGCATCACATTATGGTCATTGTTACAGCAACAAAACAAGCCTCTTCTCTATACAACTAGAATTTCTTTATCAATATAAGCAATTAAGTCCCAGGGGGCCTCTAAAATGTGCTATTATAAACAGACTTTTTTACTCATTTACTTGAACGTGATATGATTGGCGTTTCTTTACATTCACATTCAGTTTTAAACTTCCTGTCCAATAAGAAACAGATAGTTCTTTTCATTGAAGGGGTCGACTCCACAGACAGGGTGGAAAAAACACAAGCTTCAATGTCAAGTTTGTAGCTTTTGTTATTTTAATTTCATAGATTCATTTATTTTTGTTTTTAAACTACCAAGCAAAAGAAATGCCCTACTAATTTCTCATGGCACGTGTAAATACCAGAATTCAAAGATGTACTCCGAGCAGGCGGTATACTACAATTTAATGTATATATATTTTCCATATGCGCTCTTTACCTTCTACAAACATTACTGGCCTTGATGTTCATGCAGTTCAGATACAAATCAAAGGGTGCAAATGTAATAACATTGCATACATCATAATGTATAAAGTAATATATTATTTCTCAAGTGTCTTGTTAAATATAGGCTTACGTCGTATTAAAAAGTGTTTCTAACCGAAGCCACATCTCAGCGGGGTCCGTATTTTATACATTTACTAAATTCATTTACGAGTTATTTATCTCAAAATTGCAGGCATGAATTGTAGTTTCTTGCAAAGTAAGAACTCTGCGAGAGTGAGAAAAATTAGAATTAAATTTGCCAAACAACTGTGAATGTAGATATTTTAATACTAAATTTAATCAAAATCCGCTTAGTAAATTCGGGAATAAAATATGCAGGACAGTAATAGGATGGACACGACCTCACTCTGTGATCTCTGTACAAAGAACGCACATACATAATTCTAATTCTTGCATGATCAATGCATGCAAAACCTTCCTCTTTTTCCTGGTTTCGGAATCTTTTCCATAGACGTTTATCAGGACTCTCTAGTCTGGGGATCAGCTCATGGTAAGGTCACTACATACACAGTACAACACAATACAAGGAACGCAGGCATAAAACAAAGCCTATAATTGGATCCGAACCAGTGTTCGAGAAGACATTACACGCCTTAAACCGAACAGACACTATGATTAGTGCACAGAGCTGCTGTAGGCCTAAATAATAATGTAGGCTCGTTGATAGATAACGACCACGAAAGAACTAGACAACGGATATAACTAAATAACGGCCCGTAAAAACAACGGAATGGTGTTTTCTATGCCGTTCGTGTCGAGATATTATAAGCAGCACAGTTAGTGAGAGTCAGTTCAGTTGAAAAAATCTTTGGTCGTGGTCTCAAGGGATTGACGACAAGATAAACTGATTGGGGGCAAATCGCCAGGCGGAAAGTAACTCTGACTTTGACTTTGAGAGTCAGTTGAGTTTAGTTAGTTGGCTGGCGGGCGGCTGAATCAGTCAAGTAGTGAACTGCTGGGGTTCGGTCGTTGTGAGCTGTCGTTCTGAGAAGCTGGTAGCTATGGCCGAGGATAGTTCGGGAGCTCAGAGGAAGAGTAATATCTGCCGTTGGAAGCCGCTACCGAACAACGTCTAGTGAAGACCTGACTATGGACAGTAGTGTGTGTAATAGCCAATTGTAAAATGTAGTCACGCGCTGCACCAAAGAGTCCAGTAAATCCGGTCATCAATCCAAAACCCGTCTACAGTCACACTACAGAAATCACGTGACAATAATCTGAAGAAAGAAATTGATTACAAATCACTGTAGGTGTAACCATAGAATTACAAAGAAAGATAACAGTGCTTGCAGAGGGATCCGTCATTCTACCCTCTCACTCGCTAGCTAGGGACGCTGTTTTAAATGTATGTGTGTTAAAAGCAGTATACGCTATTTTTTTACCTGATATAAATTCTGCGTGCATTAAAGTGCTGTACACTTCGCCAAGTATATAATTAGAATGATAAAGTCGAGGAGGATCATATGGGCAGGTCATGTAGCATGCATGGGACGAAGAAGAACGAATATAGGATTTTGGTGCGAAAGCCAGAAGGAAAGACACCACTGGGAAGAACAAGACGTATTATAAGGGATCTTAGAGAAATAGAATGGGGTGGTATGGACTGGATTGATCTGGCTCAGGAGTGGGACTGGTGGAGGGCTGTTGTGAACATGGTAATGAACCTTCGGGTCCCATAAAATGTTGGGAAATTCTTGAGTAGGTGCGCAAGTGGCGGCTTCTCAAGAAGGTCTCAGCTCCATGGAGTTACTTTTTAAACAAGCTATGAAACAGCAATATATTCTGAATTTTCATGAAATGTTCCCAGTTTCACGTAAATAATCTGGTTGGTTAGCAGGTCACCCTAGCCTGTGAACCATGTGGCATCATGATTCATTCCTAGACATGTATCACCGGCAGCAGAAAACAGCGGAAGCTGCGGTTTCTAGTCACGTAAAGCATTAATGTCCATCATTAAATCACCGTGAAAAAAAGAGCCAATATCATACGATCACCCTTCAGTGCGCTGCTGCAATATTAACACATAAACCATAGGCAAACAATCCAAATCCACAGAACAATAGTGCAGGCAATATAATGGCAGTCTGCGAATGTTCCTGCACTAACCGCTTTCGAAGCAGACATCAGAAGACCTGGCTACTGAGATAGCATCATGCAGCTGATATGGATATTTTCGCAGGCATCGTGAAATTTACTGTAGCAATAGCCACAGACAAACTACCGAGGGCAGTTGAAGAGTACTGTTTTGTTGTGATTTTGTGATTTCTAATCAATTACGTACGAAAACTATCGAAACATGTTATATTGTGGAGAGGTGGATTTTGTAAGAGAGTCTACTTTACTGATTAAATTAAATTAAATTTTGACTCAAGGAAGAAAGAAAATAGCAGGATCATGAAAAATTACATATTTTTTCTCTTCAGTAAACGTTATTAATTAAGACGATTAAATGAGGAAGAATGAGTTTGGTGGTACACACAAAATGCAGGGGAAGGTGAGAAATGCATACAAAATTTTAGTTGGAAAATCTGAAAGGAGGAAAACAGAAAACTTAAGCAAAGATGGGAGAAAATGTTTCAATAGATCTTAAGGGATTAGGATGTGAGTCTGTGGACTGACTTCGGCTGGCTCAGGACAAGGATAAGTGGCAGGCTGTTGCGAATTCTGTAATGATCCTTCGGGGGCCATAAAGGGCGAAGAATTGCTTGAAAAACTGATCAACTCTCGGTTTCGTAGTGAATACTCTTCTACAAGGAGGTGGTTAGTTAGTCACTTGGTAATCACATTAGAACTCTTACTAAAGGAATGACCATTGAAATGCCAATTCCCAGGCTCCAGGACCACATGAGGGAGGGAGGGGGAGCAGCAGGGCCATTTGGCCTAGACCCCTGGCTTAGGAGTCCAACATATATTATTATTTAATTTAGACAATTCAATTATTGTCAAATTATACGTCAAATAAAAGTAGCTAATCTGTAAATTGTAAACAACTCAAAATCGTTTCTCGCAATTAATTTAAAATTTCTTTCAGTAAATGATAAAAATATGATTTTTACAAATATTTACTAAATAAATTTATATATTTATATGGCTTCCGAATTGAGGCGGACACCCCACATTTGTGACTGATCAGGGGTCAATTTCACCTCTATGAGGCCCTGCCTGTGTCTGCTGCAAAAGGTGGATACTTTTATACAGGCTGACGACACTTAGAAAACAGAAGTTTGCCCCTGAGCATGGGGACAGCTTACTCCTGCAAAACATTCAGTCCATCTACAAGACCACAAAGTGTCACAAATCACGACAATATTCTTCATAACCACTGCTCTCACTGTTGTGCTTTATGTATCCATGGCAACCTGGTTTCTGCCTTCAAGACAAGGATGTAGAGAGGATCTGACTAGATCGGGATTCCCGGTTTGTTTCCTACGACAGGATGATAATGGAGTTTATGGTCGGTAGAAGGGACCTACAGCTTAACTGTAGATACGAATCGCAGTAAAAGCCCAGTTTTTTTGTTGTTGTAATTTTTATATAAGTAATAATAACGAGGCTTGGTCCTGAGACTCAGGGAACAGTGCAGACTTAACAGACTGCCATTTGAAGCACCCTTAACGGAGTCTGCAGACCTCAACAGTGCACCCATATCGCAAACAGTTGTATTCGTTCTGCTAACGCAACACAATGCGAGGAAGTCATAAAATGCTAACTCGGTTTCATATATAAGGCAATAAACCCAGATGCATCAACGCATGTGTCTGCGTTTTAGTAGCTCACTTGCGTCAAAATTATCGTGACTCTTGTTCGCAACACAAAACAGGTGAAGAATTTCGTATATATGAGGTGGACGAAAGTTGGGATAACTCGGATAATAGAACGGTGCCATGACTGAAGAAATGTTTTCTGTAACTGTCAATGCACACCCCACGTTACAGGCGATTGTTTTAGAGTTGCTACTTACTTATAGGCCTAACACCGGTCACATATATTATTATTATTATTATTGGAGGTGGTGGGTTTCCCCATGCACCGCGTCCAGTTGTTGATCTATTGTACGTCCCCTTTTGATATTCTACCAGTCGCCATACCCTACCTGTACTCGTGCGTGCTATTAGCCCCGTTCAGCCAACGAGGTCGGCCTTCGGTACCTAATATTTCCCCCATCTACCAGAGGCATTGGAAACTGCTTGGGCGTGAAACTTTTTGCCTAATTTAGCTCAGAGGTCTCCTAGAGACATGAGGATTTTTTTACGTGCCGTAAATCTACGACACGGGACCCACGGGTTAAACTCCCGTCCGGAGGACTTGTTCCCTGAATTTTTCCGCCCTTAAAAATTCCTCCTCCGGTTTTGAACCCTCGTACTTTGAGTCATGAGGTGGGAACATTACCCCTAGACTACGGAGGCCGCTGGTCACATGTAAGTACTAACTGCTCTCATGGATTATCTTATCTGCATATCAGCTCTTGATCCTTGGGTATTTACCGACTGCTTCCCAGCTGCGCAGGCCAGTTTTCTGTTGCGTTTAACGTTCGTATGATTATTGAGTGATGAAATGGAAATAGTGTGAATATTTAAAGTATTTTGCTTCCTGGGAAATTTTTGCTGTGTATTTTGACAACGAAATGAACTCCATAACCAGACTCTGTGAGTGACATGTACGTTTATGTTTTAAACACTATTTTATCCGACCAAGAGTTCGTTTCGCCATCAGAAGGCTGCCCCTCACGCTGCTCGTTAAAGAAATGTTCTCAGAGAAATCAATCTTGAAAGTTTTCTAGTTTCCACACACAGAGTAAAACATGGGCTCTTACCCCTCCCCTACCATTATAAATCTCGCCTGTGGATGGAAATCCGGTAGCCACTCTGGTTACGGCCGAGCTAGGAAGTAGCCTTATTTAATGAAATGGCCTCAAATGTTTTGACCAGTGGTGGCTGGACTCTACCTTATCACATTTCCTCTTCTGTTTAATTGTTTAACATGCAACTAAAGCGTGCACGAGAGAGCATGCGCGATGTTTCATTCCGTCTATTTTTATATCACAAGAAAGACACAATTGGCAATGTAAGAGTTTAATCTGAATTATGGGATTTGAGGTTATGAGGGCGACAAATGTTAGTACTGTACTCTTGTACGTTGCTACATGGCGTCATATCTAAGTAGACCGTAACTTTATTTCAGACGGAGGGCCCTAAACTCTAGCCTGTATTTGCAGAATTTTCGTTTAGAACACAGCATCCGGAATTCTGAGATGAAGTATACATTTTGATTAGTGTAGTAATTATATTAATACGTGTTTCGATTCTTACTTATTATAGAAATTTCAGCTCGTATGGGCTAGAGGCAGGCCTAATCATCATTAGTTGCCACCAACTCTCTCTCTCTCTCTCTCCTGTTACTCCCACTTTGGAGCACAGGGCATCAGTGAAACGCTTTGTGTTCTCTTCAAATTCTTAATCCTTAGACAGTCGGTACGACTTCTTGGACGGGGGATCAGCCTGTCGCAAGGCCATTACCTACACAGGACAACACAAACACATCATAAACGCAGACAGACATCCATGCCTTGAGTGAGATTAGAACCCACACTCGCAGCATTCGAGCGAGCCAAGACTGTTAGACCGCGCGGCCACTGGGATCGGCCCTATCACCATCGCTATCATTAAAATCACTGCGGCCACCATCATCATGTGGACCACAGTTATCAACATTATCGGCATTATTAACAATCATTTTTCTCAATATTAAACTGACTTGATCTGCTTTTAGTTCCTTCAGAAGTCCTGTTAAGGATCTTCTTCAGATGAGATAATCATCTTATAAATTTCGGGATGATATCAGTTCTAATATTTTAATACAATTTTCAAACTAATTTACTTCAATAGCGTTGCGTAAAATCTGTAACTCATTGACTCTGCAGTTCTAGCATCCTTTAATATTTTTCAATCTATGGTCGGTGGAGTGGCCCACGTTTTGACATATGCCGGTACGTAAACTACAGTTAGCATCTTCATACAAACGCCAATGCACTCTTTTTTACACTAGGAGCTTTAACATTCTCCCTCTTAACGTCTGACTGGCTCAGTGGTGAGGAAGACACGGCTATTTGGGTCAACAGAAAAGGGGAAGTGATCTGTTTTACAAACCTCAGATGTTTGAGACTGTTGTTTTTTTTTCACTTCATCCCATTGTCCAGTATTCTAAACAACACAACGTTTCGGGAACTGTATCTGTTTCCGTCCTCATGTGAAAGGATGGAAGACACCTACTTTGTTTGGTCCGTTAAAAGGAGCTAACCTGGTCCAATCACTGAGGTTAGCTCTTCATATCGGAACCAGCAAAGTATGTACCTGCCATATATTTACCTGAGGACGGAAACCGATCTCGTTTCCGAAACGTTGTGCTGTTTAGAATAAGGGACAATGGACAAAGTCCAGGAAATCAGTAAACCCAAGTGTTATACAACCATCATCAGAACCCTCAGGTCATTTGGATATTACGGTTCATTGTGGATGATTATGACGTCTCTTGGAATTTAATACATCAAGAAGTTAAGAATTATACCAGAGAGAGATATGTTTAGATTTGCTAGCAATAACTGGATCTAGGAAATGTTATTTCCACTGCACATTGTGATGCAGGTAGCGTATTAGTCTTCTCTAGGTCTACTGCCCGGTCTAGAAAACCGAGATTAACGGCGGAAGGGATCCGTTGCGCTGACCACGTGATACCCTCTATCCGCAAAAGTTGGCACTAACTTCACCGACAAGCGGCGGTCGCTCAGTCGGTATAGTTCGCTTGCGGACTACAGGCCACGTAGATTGTAGGTCTACTGCTATTTTAGCAAGACCTATCTGTTACGTTGTAATTTTTAAGGCCCGCGTTATTTCGACCATATGAGGACAAATAATTGGAGATGCGTTCACAGTAGCCCGGGCAATCACCGACCTCAGAAGAAGAATACGTTGAGAACTATCGCGCAAGTGTACATGTAAATTTTCTGTTTCAGAATTTATTCCTGCAAATGCTACGTTCCGCCACTGTGCTACTATACTGGGCTGCCCCCCCCCCCCCACACACAGCTCTGCTAATTTGCAACCGGAAACGCACGAAGCCGCACAAAATCCCTCGCAACAAGCAACCCTCTCTTTATGCTGTATCCAAGTTTCTTTACGAGTGCTCGAATAAGGAAGAGGGCGTTCTGCTAACGATATGCCTACTTGTTGTGCGCCTGCCAGATGATAGGGAGCAACCCCTCGTATTGTGAGAGAGCCGAGATGCATGGTACATCTCATAGCATCGTCAAATAACTCAATATGTTAACTGGTTCGAAAATACTATTTTGTGACCAACATGTTATACAGCTGATTGCGCCGGCCGAAGAGAAATATGCAGAGGAATCCGAAGGAAGAGGGACGAATATGAAATAAAAAGGGAAAACGAATACGAATAGGGAAGGAAAGAGAATGGTTTACTATCCCAATAATGGAGAAAGAAAGGACTGAAAATCTATTTGAAGAAGTGAAATAGGTGCGAAAGGAGGCCAAACTCAAGAATGAAAACAGAGACCTGAGCAATTGTCAATAATAAAAAAACGAAGAACCAAGAAATAAATTAATAAAAAGCAGCATGGGGAAGAAAGCTATGTGAAAAGGTGGCTAATCTAAAACAGAATCATTGACGAGCTGGATACAGGTTAGAGTAATAATACAAGGATATCAGAATGAAGCGAATGAAGAGACATACTGGTCATGAAAGAATGGAAGCTTTTCGAAGGAAGTTTAGAAGGGCAAATGTGAAGAAAAGAACATGATTTTTTTATTTCTGATTATATTTATAAGGGCAAATAATGTGTCAAATCAATATGAAAAACAAAGAAGAATTTTTTTAATCATGGTAATGCGCCTGACTAGTGTTCATAAATATGATGGCTTGAACTCTTCCAACCCAATCACTCCCTCAAATATAATTTATCCTTCATTAAATTTTCCGTTATCTTCCTGAGGTCTGCAAACCAACGAAGGACCAAAACGATCCCTCACCATTCGTCATTCACATCATCCATCATACGTCTCTATCTGCCCTTTTTTAGAAGTGCCAAGTTCCCACCTATAGTTCCTCTTCGTGTCGCTTTAATTTATCGATTGTATAACCCTATAGCTGACTACCATCTCAGAAATTTGTCCTAAAAGTCGACTCTTTGTCACAAAACAGTTTGGAATGTGGACAAAACACTGGTATGCTTGATCAGCCTTACAAGTATGCTTCCCATTGTGTACTTTTGTACTTTGGGTTGCGGAAAACAACATCTTTAGGCGTTCTTCGGTACTAGTGAGCTCACAAAACGCAGAAGCATCCCTTCGAGACCTTTCGAAGTTACAACAAAAAACACGATTTTATTCACAACTAATTTAATCGTGTGGGTGGCAGGATGATTGTGAAAGAGATTCACTATTAAATACAAACCGATATGTGAGAGTTGTAGGCTTTTATTTTTATCTGTAGTTTTATCACAATTAATTTTTCTAGCCCTCTTGTGGAGGCAATGAAGTGATAACAGTACTTTGGAAAATAAGAGACTCTTCTTAACGTCATATTTTTGTAGGACAAGAAATAATATGTCGTCTTCCCAAAATTTAAATTTGGCATTCAATTTTATGACAAACACCAATGAAACACTAGAACAAGGAGTATGCAATTTAATATGGAAATATATTCTGAACATATATACAAATTTTATATTAATGTTTATTTTGTATGCCAAAATATACAAATGTAGATAAACTTCATAGATCTGAGTTTATATCGCGAAAACTTAAAGTAGTCCGAATCTGTGTTACTGTATATTAGGCACAGAAATGAATCACTAGACTGTGCAATTATTAACTTTACTTATAACTCCTGTTAGCGACGCCATATAAAATATGGCATATGAAAGGTTGTCGAAGGGACAATTTCTCTGGAGAACTATTTGTTTTGGAGTCTGTCATATCTCCATTGTGGCGCATAGATACGTCCGTCGTCACTCGGTCGTTGCGTTGCATTGCTTTTGCGGGTGCATGTTGTATGAGCTGGCAGTGACAGTTGCCAGTCTCGAGAGCGCAGTCCGGAACATCCCTTATCAATTTAACTAAATCATCAAGCATGGAAAAATCTACATACTCTGTTTCTTCCGTCTTCAACTTCATGTAGACATAATGCAGGTATAGGGTTTTCCGAAACGCGCATAATTTCAAATGATGTAGTAGCTTTTCTTTTCTTAAGGAAAGCAAGTAGACTTAAGAGATCGTGGTGATGCCCCTCTACGTGGCTTTGTCTCTCCCCCCTCCCTGCAACTTTTGAACCAGATATGCGATTTTTGAGATTTATTACAAATATTGTGCCATGTGAGGAAATCACAACCTCGTATTTTTCAATTCCGTACACTCTACTATCACAACATGGCGGATGCGAGATCTTCTGAGGTGGGAGCGACACCAACAGTACTTAATCAAGGATCCACAAAAGATGAATAACAATGAATCTTGCAAAAATGTCTAATATTTGTTTAGACAGGATTCATTTCTTTGCAAAATATAAAATAACAGCATGGCGTAGATGCGAAAATTGTCTTTAGGTATCGATTTTACGGCGATAACTAAAGAAACACTTGAAGCGGGCATATGAAATCTGGTTAAGACAAAATACATGTACGTATGAAATATTGTTTTTAAGCCAACAATTACAAACATGGTGATGGTGGGATATCTTCAAGTCATATACTCGTACAAAACATTTTAAGCAGGAAAACTATCAGAATTACTCGGTTTCTTGGACTTCGTCCAACATCTGGTATTCACAGCGTTTCTGAAACTAGATCTGTTTCCGTCCTCAAGAGAGGGGGATACACCTACCTTAATGGGTCCCTTAGAAAGAGTTAACCTTAATCACTGGACAAACTACGTCAGTATAACCATAGCCACATAAATACCTTAGGTCAGGCGTCGTGAATGGGGAACAACAGGGAAAATATACAATGAAAATTGTGATAAGGCATGCACAGACATGAAATTAAAATAGAAAATGAGGTGAGAATTTTATGCAAGAAACCATGAAAACCAATGCATAGGATTGACTGGAAAATGTTGTGAAACTATTTTTTGCCTACCGCTAGCGCTATCTGTAGGATAAAAACTGAACACTCAAGACTAAAATGTTATAGAAACTCATGAAGACTCTATCAGATCACACCGATTTGCCTCATTGCTGATAAGGGGGATCCAGGTGGTAGGAATATCCAAAGTTGGTTGGCTCATCGGATTGGTTAAGCATGCGACATCGGCCGATTCCTTGTATTTTCTACATCTCCTGTTAATTTCAATTTTCAGAATTAGCTTCATCCCTGCCTTCCTTACAACTCTGCATTTAGACAAATTCTGTACATAAGTAAAAGTTCCTCACAAAACAAAATATAATATAATAATAACAATAATAATAGATCTGTAGGACTATATATGTTTGCAATAGGAAAGACGACTTTATAAACTCTGTTCGGAACGCCTTTGAACACAATGTCATAGTCCTCCGATGAATCCCCTTTTTCCCTCATTACAATATATCAAATTTGTTTTTGCTATAAAATCATGTTTACTCATATCTGTTATTGATAATATATTTCTACTAAAACTTCTATTAATGACGTCATTAATCTTGTGTGTCTGGAATTTTAATTTCATACCACTTCTGCGATTTCAGATAGCGTATCCAAAGTATTTACTCATATTCGGATACTTGTTTGAAAACTTTATTGTCTAAAATATTTTTTTTTTCTTTTTGACTGTTACTGCAACACATTCCCATAGACTTAATTTTGGTCCTAAACATTCTGATTTTAAGCCAGCGTTTACTTAATATGTCAATACATTAGATTAGATTCGTCACTAAAAGGTCTCTTTCTCTGTCTTTCTTGTATAAACAGAATGCTTTTCAGTGTCACAAAATACAAACGTTATCACAAATTTAAGCCGTATATTTTTTTGCGCCAGCGAGTATAAGATAAATATCCAGATATGATTATATAGCTTTGTTTGACTAGGCATTTTCGACGTTATCTCGCTTTCTCCTTGAAAGTAATGAAACATTTCACGTCGATAACAACAGGGAGAGATGACAGTATGGCAGTAAGGCCTAGTAATTTATTCTTCAGATAATGTCCAGAACAAACGTCCAAATATACTCGTACATACGTGAAAGTAATTAACTGATTCTGGTAGAACAAAACTACAGATAATAACAAAGCTCTTACCGGACACGTTCCCCTGTCCATCTGATCCCCGTTCCACTCTCATAACCTGTTTCCCGAACACCATCTTCATCACTTCCTTGCATTTGTTTCCTTCTCCTTAGCTTATGCCCCGACCATCAGTTCTTGATTTAAGGCCGCGCCATAGCTTAAGAGGTTAGTCGCTGGCTTCCCACCGCGGCGGCCTGGGTTCGATCCCGGGTCTGGACAAGTGGCATTTGTGGTGGACAAAGTGGCCCTGGGGCAGGTTTTCTCCGAGTATTTCGGTTTCCCCTGCCAATCTTCATTCCACCAATTGCTCCACAATCACCCTCACCTCTCATCTGGGGCTGGTACAATAGGCCAGAAGTGGCCGCAGTACAAGGGACTTAGTCCCACCCCACTAGCAATAAAAAAAATTCTTGATTTCAATATTGTAACAATATCAGGCAACCTAAATAAGTTTTAAATTTTGTGACGATAGCATATCAATACAATTACTGACTTTTTGGACATTATCCATCCATTATTGTCCAGAGATAAGGACAGAGTCCTGTCTCTGAAACGTTGTTTTTAAACAAAAAGAATGGTGGTTAAAGTTCAAATAGTCAACGATTGTATTATGTAACCCGTATTTATCACGAAGGTTTTCCTTATGCCAGACTTTGAATTGCCAATTACCTCATTTCTCCTAGGCCCTAATATTATCATGATCTTTGATTGTTCAAGTATCTTTGTGTTCTTTCATCAAGGAGTCACGCCACATTTCACAGTAATACAGAAAAAAAGATAAAACGTTTGTTGTACGTATGCTGCTATGCAGAACTAATGCTTTTCTTAAAGTAGATGCGTTAGTAATAACGCCGAATAATTTCGTTTGTTAGAATCAGTCTTGTGAACACGAAGGATCTAGTTTTGTTTGTTACTGTCATTCCCAGATATTTAAATTTTCAAACATTTTCAAACCAACTATTTCCTCCAGTTATATTACGATTTGATTGCATACATATCAATCTTGCCATATTCTTTTTGTGGTTTGGTGTATGACGCTGTCAGTAACTAGATAAAGGTGTCGAATGGTAGAATATCAGATGAAGTAGGGTTCTCGACAGGAGCAATAGTGGCCTAATCGAGGCACTGCCCCGGATGGGACAGAGGAAAATCAAGAACATTTTCAACAAGACCTAAAAGTTTGTGACGATGGCACATCAATACAAATATTATGTTTCTGGACATTATCCATCGTCTTGTTTTTATCTAAAAACCGCTCAATCGACAGAGCTAGTTCCTGTCTCCGGAGATAGGGACTAGCTGTAGAGACTGGGCCCGACAATCGAAAGAGCTAGTCCCTGTCTCCAGAGATAGGGACTAGGTGTAGAGACTGGGTTCGAAGCACAATAGACCACTGTAGATCGCCGTGCAAGGGCCGAGAAGGCCCACCCCTTATACATATACATTCATACATCGACTGGGCCCAACTGAGTAGGTTTTACCTGAAGACGGAGACAGAATCCAGTCTCCGAAACGTTGTGTTTTGAAAAATAAACAGGACGGCTTTTATATAAAGACAAGACGATGGGTAATGTCCAAAAACGTAATATTTTTAAGAAAAATTTCGGTCACGATAGCCTGTGCCAGACCGAGATTCGAACCTAACACAGTTAGCGCTACCCCTACAGCAGCCTTATCGGCAATCCTACAACATATAAATTCCAATTATGCACTAGTAACTTTAAATAGAGCTAGGGCGGGGCTTGTTGACGTCGTCCTTATTCAACAACAATGTACAGATATGTACGTAAGAAGATATGAAATTTTAGAATTCGTTGGGAACTCCTTTTACTTTTAGGGGGGAAAGAGTCATTAAAAAGTTGTTTTCGTAGCATTCGTTCACGTATCCTTCCATCCAGCTATGCCTCCGGAATTAATAATTATAAGACAGCACAGGGTTACTGAAAAGTCACGCAAATCAATTCGCTTCCTGTATCGTGGAAACCGTTCGCAATTTATCTATAATCACTTTTCAAATGGCTTGCGTGACTTTTCAGTCACTCTCTACTACCTTTAGCATTTCGTCTAGTCTTCCCATATATCTTCTTCCTGTCACACTGCTTAAGAAAGGGCGAAATGGAATTCTTACCGAATACAATATGTAATTGGTTTCGAAATGCCCGAAATGATTGCTTTCGTATTGTCAGTGAATTTCGCCCAGTTATTCCTTGACATGAAGGCGATATAGATTAATAAGACCGGTATGCATAGAACCTCCAATTCAGATAAAAAAATTCAATAAAATTATATGTTAAAATATTGTAAATTGTGTGCGCCCATTTATGGCGACCCTGTACTTGACGGCTCGTTGGTTCGCTTCACGCTACTGAGTCGGTTCCTAATTTCGGTTGCACTCTACCTCCATTTCGACTGACAGCATGTTCACTATCGTTAATACTAATTATATTTGCGTGTCTCCTGTAGGCAATTTTTTTTTTGTTTATCTAGGAAAGATTAATACATACGCATACAAACGAATATTCGAAACAGGAAGTTTTCTTTTCCTCCCCAGTTTCTTTTCTGCATTGACGTAGTCTAAACTGCAGGTTCGTGCGTGTGTTTGAAAACGAAATCTCGTCACCACCCACTTAATTCAGTGCTTTATTCGGCGACTTTCTTGCAGCGGAAATAATTACGGCCCACTAGATCCACAGCATTTTGACATGGCTTCCTTCTTTCCCTAATCCTGCAAGGGTCAGTATAAGGTCGTGAGCAAGGAGTGAGAGTCTAATGGAACAACTGCTCTCTGAAAACTCCTGAATAACTCCAACTTTAAGTCATATTAAGTGGAATCTCTTATTACCACACAATGGCGTGTTTTCAGTTTGCGAATGGAGGAGACGGTGTCTAGAAATGAAGACCAGCTGCAAAGGTACTAAACAAATACTCACGGTTGACAAGGGGTGATCAGACAGCTTTACTAATGAAACGTTAACGGGCGTTTTGTTAGTATGAAATAGAAAGTTCTAAAAGCAACCTACGATGGCCAATTCACTTCAAATGTTTCAGCATACATGGCGACGCTAGTAAAAGTTGAAAAATAGTAGTAATCATACAATTAATTACATAAAGAAAGCAGTCTTCTGGGATTTGGCACCGTGTATATGTGGTGTTAACCGACGTTTCGGAGGAACGTATCGCCTCCATCTTCAGGGTCTCTTCGCTTGCGGATTTCTTATATTTTTCCTTCTACCCTGAAGATGGAGGCGATACGTTCCTCCGAAACGTCGGNGTACTGCATGTTTCGGCCTATTGCGGTCATCATCAGGTATGTACGGCTTTTACAGTCACATTTCCTTCTATCTTCAGGATTTTGTCGACTGAAAAACAATAAACATTATCTTAGACGAATTATGACACTACAGTATATTATTTATAATATTTAACATATAGAATCTCAAATTTTCCTATCACTACCACGTTCGTAACTGTTAACAAGTAAACAGATGTAGAGTACTATTTGCTGTCATGTGATGTCGTGTAGTCTGGTATAAGTTTCTCGACGTTTCGAGGGAAGGTACTGCCTCCATCTTCATGGTATAAGAGGAAGCCAAGCAAACAGCAAGGTGAGTGAGCTGCGTGACGTAAAGGTGGTTGGTCAACAAAACGCTTGTGGTTCCCTTGGCTTATTCCTCGGCTCTGAAGATGGAAGGAATAAGTTGCTCCAAAATGTCAAGGAAATCTACGGGTCTGCAGAGCATCACATCCCAGAAGATAATATTCAGTCACCGCTGTGATAATCTCAAATTCTACGCAGAGAAACACGCATCTCATGCAGAATTTGTCTGTATATTTACGATCTATCACCAAGCAAAATGTCACATGCCTAGCTCAGTAGCGCATTTGAATAACTCTCAAGCAGAAACATAAGCACACAATTCGCGCACCTACCATCGTGTTTTATTTTCTATATAAAAAAAAACATATTTTCGGAAATCTGTTATCACGTAATATTTAAGGACACCAGATGTAGTGACTGAACTCCGGTAATGCTTACTGCCATTCAGTCTAGAACTTTTGTCATCTTGTCTGCTGTCTAAAAACATAAAAATTAGAATATACAAAATTATAATTTTGCCCGTGGTTCTGTGTGGGTGTGAAACTTAGTCTCTGACATTAATGTAGAAACACAGACTGGGAGTATTTGAGAACAGGCTGCTGAGGAGAATATTTGGACCGAAGAGAGTTGAAGTGACAGGAGGTTGGAGGAGCTTTACAACTTGTACTCTTCACAAAGTATAATTAGAATGATCAAGTCAAGGAGGATGAGCTGGGCAGGAAATGTAGTATGAATGAGGGAGATGAAGATTACATATAGAATATTGTTGGGAAAGTCAGAAGGAAAAGACCACTGGGAAGACCAAGGCGTAGGTGGGTGGACAACATTTAAATGGATCTCAGAGAGATAGGATGGGATGTTATGGACTGGATTGATCTGTCTCAGGATATGGACCAGTGAAGGGCTCTTGTGAACGCGGTAATGAACTTTCGGGTTCCATAAAATGCTGGGAAGTTCTTGAGTAACTGCACAGTTGGCGGCTTCTCAAGAAGGGCTCAGGTCCATAGTGAGTGAGATGTAGTGACGCTAGTGTTCCACGTCACAAATATGCTCGGGCTCTGGGCTGGTAAACTATAGAAAATCAAGAATTTGAAAGGTGATTGGTCTCTAGAGGTATGATGTTCGTACCAAGGCTTCAATTAAAAAATTATTAGCATGGGCCATGCTGTACATAGAGATGGATACGGAAATGACGGTACATTCAGGCTGTGTATCCTTACAAAGTCAGGGAAATGGGATACAAATTATAGTCACCGACGCCCTTTTTGGTACTGTGAATATCAGGATTGGAGCATCTATAATTAACGTAAATCTACTTCCGCCGCACTATTAACAGTACATCAAGTGCTCACTTCCGTCATTAAAGACCAATGTACCTATCAAGGGAAATACGAGAGTATAATTACGTAATATTCACCCTTATCTCTCTCCACGCTCTGTGGGCTCCGAGAATACAGATAATGAATATGAAATTTGAGGTTCTCATAGCAGTGATTATCATTTTCTACTGAGATGTGACTCGCAGTCTTGTAGTTCGTATCGATGTTTCGGAGGAATATACAGGGTTACTACAAATGATGGGCCGCGCCATAGCTCAAGCGGTTATTCGCTGGCTTCCCACCGCGGCGGCCTGGGCTTGATCCCGGGTCTGGTCAAGTGGGATTTGTGGTGGACAAAGTGTCGCTGAGGCAGGTTTTCTCCGAGTACTTCGGTTTCCCCTGCCAATCTTCATTCCACCAATTGCTCCACAATAACCTTACCTATCATCTGGGGCTGGTACAATAGGCAAGAAGTGGCCACAGTATAAGGGACTTAGTCCCATCTCACTAGCAATAAAAAAACAATACTACAAATGATTCATTCCATTTCAAAACACTATATTGGTCGCCCCGTGCTTTTCCGTTTACACAGACAACCAGTATCCTTAAACTGCGATACCACCGCAGAACGCTCTGTTTACATGGTGGTTCTTTTCTGTGCTCTGCTCTGAATGCACGCTGCACTGCAGTAACAGGCGAACATCTCGCATATACCAACACACAGAAACTCTTTTCCAGCTTCATCGCCATTTTGTGAGGCACTGCATTGATGCTGCCAACTGGTGTATCATGGTGCAAACTTGGTCAGGTTGCGGTTCTCTTCATGTATAATCATATTTGTATGTGTAATACTTTGGAAAATATAGTGTTTTGAAATGGAATGAAACTTTTGTAGTAACTCCGTATATCCCTTCACCGTTCTCTGTACTTATTATGAACATACATTATTCTTATTTCACTGTGATCCACTCTTAACATGTACAGCCCTTGAGGCACACTTTNCGTCGCTATTTTGTGAGGCACTGCACTGATGCTGCCAACTGGTGTATCATGGTGCAAACGTGGTCAGGTTGCGGTTCTCTTCATGTATAAATCATATTTTTATGTGTAATACTTTGGAAAATATAGTGTTTTGAAATGGAATGAAACTTTTGTAGTAACTTCGTATATCCCTTCACCGTTCTCTGTACTTATTATGAACATACATTATTCTTATTTCACTGTGATCCACTCTTAACATGTACAGCCCTTGAGGCACACTTTGAAATCACGATTTAAATGACTACGCTGGCAATAAACTTGAGCTATATTTACACTAAGATAATAACATTAACGGAACAAAGACACGCGCTGGGCGACGCTACTGGCTAGAGGTGTGCAGGAGTGGACACTGCAACACTTTACATCATCTTCTGCTCCTATTCGTAACTGTTAACGTATAACCTACACCCATAACGACAGAACAGCAAATATTAGCCTTATATGCAGGCCTATATTGATTCACTTTCTGCTTTCATCTTTCTCCCGTGCAGGAAAATACGGCATAAACACAGCAGCTGAAAACTCTTCTAATGTAATTCGCATGTTCATGTAATTCACTTTACCTTTCAATTCATGTTAGTATACGCAGGCATAGTACAAACTGACTGACACGTGTGTGTGTGAGAGAGAGAGAGAGACGGAGAGGATCATTGTAACCACATTGTCACGTGATTGACTATAGACGGGGTTTGGACTGGTAATTGGATTTGTTGAAAATTTACAAATCGTAACGACAAGGAGCTATAGCGCTAAAGCTAACTCGCAAACTCTACAGTTCACTAGAGCACGTACTAAGCCTTCTTAGTTTACTGTGTCTTCACCAGTCGTTGTCTGCTAAAGGCTTCCAACACCGTAGATCCCCCAGCTTCAGTGTTCATGCCGGCGCCTGTCTCACAACTAACTAAACTCTAGACTTGTCCTGTTTATAACACCTCGGCACGTACCGCATAGAAAACCTCGCTTCAAACATTTCTTCTGTGCTGTCACACGGAGCGCGTAAAGAACACCGCTTCCCCGTTAGTTCATTCCTGCGTGTTAGGAATCTGCTGCCTGGCAACGGGCTTGTTTAGTCATTACTTTGTAACGGGTCTACATGCTGCAATATTTAATGTAACATACAAAATATTAAAAGAACAGCCACCGGACAGCGAGACTTCTTAGATTAATATTAGAAGTAACTTTAAGAAAAGGATTAGAAAAATCAAAAGAGGAGGAGCAGACTTCAAACTGAAGAAGTCCTGTTGATGCACAAAATTGTCTGTTAAACTTCTGATATGAGAACCGATGAAAGAAGTCAGTATCCATAAAATGGCTTATACAACTTACTTACACGTGGAACTGAGCCCTTCTTAAGGAGCCGCCAATTCTGCAGCTACTCAAGAATTTCCCAGTATTTTATGAAATCCGAAGGTTGATTACCGTATGCGCAAGAGCTGGTCCCTGGCCTGAGCCAGATTAATCCAATCCATCCCATCCTGTCTAAGATCCATTTTAATATTGTCCACACAACTACGTCTTGTTCTTTCTAGTGGTATTTTTCTGTTTGGCTTTCTGACCAATATCCTACATGCATTCCTCGTCTCCCCATTCGCGTTACATGCCCTGTCCACCTCATCATCCTTGACTTGATCATTCTAATTATACATGGAGAAGAGTACAAATTATGAAGCTCCTCATTATCTTACCAAAAAGAAAGAAGATATCATGTAACCTAGGAGCTGATGGAGCAACCAGTTTAATTTCTGAATTTCGGAAAGGGCTCTGTAGAACCAGATTCTTGCGGCGGAAGAAAATGAAAAGACTTCGGATGATAATAGCGATCCCAGGTGATTAACATGTGAAACACTTTCACAAATGTGCGTGCCACGCAGCTGTTACTTACAATAGGACATTATCCTGCAAATACCGAGACGTGATGTAACAGAAATCTGAAGCGATTTTCATCCAACGGCATGTTTTGTGTGAAGACGACCTCACCTAGAAGTTTCTCCATCTCGGCCGGCCAGCGTATACCTCAAAACGCTTTTGAACTCTACAGAGATCCGGATACTGACGGCAGGTAGACAGGCTTAGCAGGGTGGCTTTGCGCGTTTGCAAACACAAGAATGTCACGGGGTGAATGAATACACGCCAGTCGTATTGGAAATTCATCACGGCTGCAAGTACGAAGATCACATTCTGACATGATACGCCGTGTAGCCTGGTAAATATTTACCGACGTTTCGTACGATTCTAGAATCGAAAACTCTTAAGCTTAATTCTATATTCTGAAGATGGAGGCAGCACATGGCTCCGAAATTCCGATAAACTCATACCAGGCTACACAGCGTCACATCCCAGACGACACCAATGTGATATGATTTGCTTGAAGCATGTACAGCACCGGCTATCAAAAACCTTTCTAGTAGCTCTTACCTAAGATTCCTCGAAGCAAATTCTTACGACATTTATAGCAAAACTGGGTGTAAGTCACGTTTAGTATAAGATTGGTATTAAGAAAAAAGTATTAATATTTAAGAATTCCGCCGGCAGGTGGGAGGATAATATTAAAATAAATCTTAGAGAGATAGGACGGAGTGGTACGGACAGGATTGATCTGGCTCAGGATAGAGACTAGTGGCGGACTCCAGTGAACACGGCAATAAACCTTGGGGTTCCACAAAATCTTGGCAAATTCTTGAGTAACTAAGCAACTGGTGGCTACTCAAGAAGAACAAAATCCGTGGTGTTACCTCGATACACAGGCCGCGCCATAGCTCAAGCGTTTAGTCGCTAACTTCCCCACCGCGGCGGCCCGGGTTCAAGCCCGGGTCTAGTCAAGTGGGATTTGTGGTAGACAAAGTGGCGCTGGGGCAGGTTTTCTCCGAGTACTTCGGTTTCTCCTGCCAGTCTTCATTCCACCAAATTCTCCATCATCATTAACACCCGGGGCAGGTATAATAGGCCAATCAGTGGCCGACGTTACCTCGATACAGTGTCTATAAGAACGGATATTAGGGAATATTCTTTCTCTCACTTAAAAATCTCTTTTGGTACATGCGATATTATAAGGCGTGTTTTTGTGTCGTAAGTACAAAAACAGCTGTACGTAATTCTCAATACATATACATGAAAAGCCGTTGTAAAACTAAAAAAATAAACAAAACATTAAAATAATAAGTACCAGAAAAACGAAGTTGTCCTTGTGGTTAGTAAGGCAACAACGCATGAAGATGTATGGTGCACCGACGGTGTAGCTCAACGCATTGCCAGGCTCGGTGCTAGATTGACTGGTAACTTGTATTCTGTGGTCACTTTAACCCAGGAGAAGGAAATCCGGGTACCAATTCGACAGCAGGACGGACGGACCCAGAGTCGGTCCGGGCACGACGGCCAAGAGATAAATCTCTGACCCGCCGGGATTCGAATTACGAATCTTCGGTAGTCCATTCCGTAACCTAGTCCCTATACAGACTGAGCTTCCTGACACGCAAAATAATTCGATTAAATTCTTTATTATTTATGTGCTGAGCCAACAGCCGCAAGGCCTATTACAGACACAGCACAACGTAGATAAAAGTAGTTACATACTGGACAAACACAACATAAAGTCAAAGACTAATTAACGGTAAGCATTTGAGGAAAAACACATTAATGCATACAAGGAAACAAACAAAATAATAATAAGTTATTATTATTATTATTATTATTATTACTATTTCATTTTCACAAATCGAAATTGCTATTGAAAACTGAGAA
>NW_019733330.1:35014-42836 GCF_002891405.2 Cryptotermes secundus
ACACGAAATTGATTCAATAATAATAATATTATTATTATATAAAAATACGTAGGCCTACACGTAACGAATCAGCCCCAGATTTCTGACCAAGTCCTGGGGTAGAGACCAGGAGAAAACAGTTTTCAAGGATGAATATGACATATAAAGGGTCACGTGTGTGTTTCTCGCATGTCCCTAATAAAAATGAGCCGCCACTGAATTCTGTCTTACCGTCCTTATCTACGTGTCTCTCTGGTACAATTGTCATTTGTTCTCTATTATAATATAATTGCCCCTGTTTCATTTTTGTTAAGCCTCCTACGTAGGAAACGTCAAAGGAAGAGAACATAAAAGTTTCTCTACATATTATGGTCTGAAAATAAACTGTTGATTTCTTTTTACAGTTAATGTAACTAGATAAGTAATCTAAGGCAAAAGATGTCAAACAAGAAATTATCTTTGGCTGAAACAACTCTGACATCGTGCAAACATGGACACACAGACGGCCTGAGAGGTGACTAACACACATTCTGTAAATCTCTGTTTACAAAACTGCGAAAAAATATTAGTAATTTCGCAACATTTGGGATTTTCAAGGAGGCGAGGTTTCATATTGTGGTCTTGTGGGTTACGACAACTTGTAGGCTGGTGGATAAGGAGCAATAAAAAAGCAAAGCTATCCCTGTAACAGGCCATGAAGGCCCATAGGGTTGTGAGACGTTGAGGGTCCCACATTATTTAGACAATCGGCTCAAAGATGGCGGTAAGGTTGTCAGCCTTACGCGCCGGCCGCATTTTACTCCGCAGGAAAATTATTTAATTAATTCCTGGTACTCATTTCTGTTAGAGGCTGAGTCGACCCCAGGGCCATAGTGCGGCTGGATAAGGAACAATACTTAGGAGAAATATATCGCATTCAACTTTTTCCTCTAGTCTTTTTTTTTTGTTGTTTTATAATAATCTAGATTTACTTCACCAGGATTCGTGAACTGCATATATTTTCTGCCTCAAATCATATTAAATATATATCTCGTACTACTATGTCACGTTATACAGCTTCTACTAAAACATTTAATTGAATTCAGTGTGGTATATGAACCACTATCTTATTATCTCTTCCAAATAAGCACTGGTAACAACTTTAGCTGAGATGTTTTCTCTTAGCACGCTCCCTCTGAGGGCAACTGATGTAACACCTGAATACCGTAGCGTTATTACAACTTAACGGACTTTCCAGAGTGTGATTCTGGACTCAAAGACTACCGACTTTACATTAAGATACGGTGATACGCATCTTTATGAGTAAACTTTTCTTTGTTGATGTTGAAGCGTTAGCGTATCGTGCTGGGACCGATTTCCTGACCCTCAGGTCAACACTCAGGACGTTCCTTACCCTTTGTTACAGAGTAATACTGAAATACAAGCGCACATCCGGCCCAGACAAAATATGGGCCATATGCTCTAAAACAAATAAGCATAATTTGAAAACGTTATTGTGTAATGAAAGAGGTTTTATACCATGAACGTTTGAGCGTCAATTTTCAGACCCAACACTCATAAATCTTGTTCTCTGACACATGTATCATTATCAGTGCTTCCATCATCACGGTGATTATAATATCTTGTTCTTCATCTTCTTTCTCTTCATAACAAAACTATTTGTTTATTTTATGGTAGTTGTTTTATTTATCTTCCATCTGATTCTTCACACAAAAAGAGTTGTTCGTGATAAAGAGTCTAATACAGTTCGAGCGGAAGACATGCAAAGCTTCCCATTAATTATTAAGGCATTTGGTTACATAACTACAACCTAATTAATGTAGGTTCTATGTCTTGCAGATAGTTCCACTTAGTTCCAAGTTGGTTCGCGTGGCAAGTTCGAATCGAGAACAACTGATTTCAGTTTCGAGGAAGCATCCGGAACGATTCGGCACTGGGTGCATAAAAACGAAGTTCTTTTGTGTAAGAAAATCAACGACATGTGTCTGTTCCTCTTCCATCCGGGCCCATTTGTCATATTCTTGCACGGGAAGGAAGCTGACATGTATAATTCGTGGTTTAGGAAGTTGAAGTTATCAGTGATATGCATTCGAGGAAGATACTAATGTTGTGCTCCGGAAACGACAGTATAAACTCCAAGTATCACTTATTTTGAGTCTGTGGTTGAGGATGGCCAAAGATATATTAGAACTTGGGTGTAAAAGCACGAATAAAAGGGAGGTGTCCAATTCAGTTAATGCCTTTAGATACGGTAATAAAACGGTGATGACTCTTAGAGAAATTACAGTGGAAAGGAAGGTGGGTAAGTTGTAAATTTCAGTATTGGTTCCTTAACCATTTGCAGTCCATTTTATAGCATTTTGGGTAATAATTCACCTTGTGGATCGCATTGTGTGTGAACGAGGGAATGTTTCGGCTGCAATAACTTACGAAGCTTTTCGTTGCGGCTGGCCGGCCAGTCTTGTATTCGCAAGGTGGACCATAAAATAGAAGTTACATAGCTTCTATTGTCTGTATTGTTAAAAGCCCATGGACCCGTACGTTATATGAAACAAGTATTTAATTTAAGAGGCAGTATTTTTATACTTTTTACTTTTTACTTATACTTTTCATCCCTTCATTCTTTAGCCTTCTATCATTCTTTTAATGAATTGAATTCATCGCCATAAATAAAAAAACAATAATTTTAAGACTCTGCTGTAGGTTTCTTACAGGACAGGAAGACAACCAAATAGCAAGGTATGAATCGACCTGGTAGTCATTAAAGGCGTAGAAGCAATGAACGTGGATAAAATACAGTCGGAAAATAGATTTAGTTGATAAATTTTGGATGCATTTTACTAAACAAGTGAACATTAATATGACATATAAAACAGTTTAAAAAGATCGCCAATCAATGCACGCTGATCGGTAATATGCTAGACTTTTATTAAAGAATTAAGTGTCTGTTTTGACGGAGGGTCCCGTGGTTTTCCTCAGTCTCTCAAGACGTATACAGAGGTAGCTTCAAACAGGCCTCAACCATCTCCTTCCAAAACAAAGAAAAGAGCATAGCCGGCATCTGTGATCAACTCTCCATCTTGTTAGACACAAATGAGATTTACATCTGCCACAGCTCACGTCTATTTGGATAAATTCTTTAAGCTACTTTTGTCTCATTGCACCAAAATTATAAATTCACCACTCACATCTATAATATGGGGCATGCGGTAGCGTAGTTGGTTGAGGCACTATGCCGGAAGGTCGTGGGTTCGATTCCCAATAAGATCATCCTAATCCTTCCAGCCGCACTATGGTCCTGGGGTCGACTCAGCCTCTAACAGAGAAGAGTACCAGGAATCTTCCTGAGAGTAAAGGGCGGCCGGCGCGTAAGGCTGAAAAACTTACCGCCATCTGTGAGCCGACTGTCTAGAGAAAATGTGGGAGCCTCGACGTTTTACAATCCTATGGGCCTTCACGATTTCCTACAGGGATAGCTTTATCTTTTTATCTTCATGATAGTATTAACATCAGCTAAATCAACTTAAAAATGGTACAGTCTCATTAATAGTATATGAAACAGAGCTATATATTAAGCAGAGCTTGCTACCTGCTTCACTCTGGTTACTTGTTCGCCTTATTTTTCACTGAAGATGGAGACATGTTCCTCCTCAACGTCAGTTGAATTTCAATAGACTACAAGGCGTTATATAACAGAAGACAGAATTCTTCAAAACATAAACTCTTCAGTCAGGAAATAGATCTGGACAAGAGGAAAATCGGGGATTCCCGGATACGAAGGATTGCTAACAAATACGGAGACCTCTTACAAAGGGAAGCCAGGAAAGCGAAAGAGAATACTGGGCCCCATTCCTGGGAACGGAAAGGGGTAAACAGCAGCTGCTGTTGTAGGTTTTCGTCACATCTGTAATTCCGTATCGTTGATGAAGCCAGGTGAATCAAATTGATGAGACTGCGAAAACATGGGATTAGCGTTCAATCCGGAATTTAGTCTTCAGACATCAGATTACGAGCAATACCATTTGCTTCTACGCATAAAGGTTTCATTTCTAATTGTGTATAAACTGCTACTGCCTTAATACTGGGCATCCTTTATCGAGAGAAGTGAATCCTTATATTTTACGCTATAATCATCGGGGCCACCTGCAAACAATCGAACTTATACCAAGAACCATCATGAAAGTAGAATAATAGAATAGTTTCGGATCATTTCCAACAATCGGGGTTACGACTTGCCTCAGAACCATAAATATATTGCTCTCGTTTAGCACTAACTGCATGTACCACGATCTCTCGCGAGAAGCTAACATTCACTTGTGTAGCCGAGAAATTCCTCGGTTTTCATAGAACCAGGAACTTGAAGAAAGCAGTCTTCTGGGATGTGGCATCGTGTAGATGTGGTGTTGTTTCGGAGGAACGTATCGCCTCCATCTTCAGGGCAGAAGGAAAAATAAAAAAAAAATCCGCAAGCGAAGAGACCGTGAGAACCGGTACAAGCAGACTGGTCACATCTACACCGTGCCACATCCCAGAAGACTGCTTTCTTCATAGTCACCGCCGTGAAAACCTCAAATATTACAACCAGGAAGTTGATCACTGTGTTCACAAGAGTTCGCCACTGAATCAGATGCGACCAGCTCATAACCTATCAGTACCAGGCAAATGATCGATTTTATTGCAGAGGAATATAATAGTCAAGATCACAATCTAGAGCAAGTACCTATGTCCATTTGAAGAATTTCGAAAAACGTTTCCATGTTAAAAGGTCAACTGCATTTAAAATGCGTATGTTGTGGAGAGAATTTCTTGCTTTCTCTTCACTGTAATTCGAGTATGACATGACAAGTAAAAAGAAAACTTTAGTATTTATGCGTAATGAAGTGCGCTGTTATGATGGAATTAAGTGGCAAGATATATATGTACCAAGTTGCATGACGATCGGTTTAAGCAATTAAGTAATATTAGGACTATTACAGCAACGAGAGGCTGTAATATTGGTATTACTGATTAGATAATTTATGAAGTTGGCCGTTGAGATGGTTTGATAATTATAAGATTGATATAGACATTCAAACAATATTAAGGTTTGGCCTCAGAAATTTGAGATATGTTCATTTAAGGCCTAATGATGACCGAATTGTGGTCGAAACATGTAACATAGCTTATTTGTAATAAGTAAAATGTACATTAATATCTACTATCTCAGTTGAAGATATTTCCATACCACTCTTTGTGTTGTGTTGACGGTTATAATACAAAAAAAATATCTAATAATGTAATGTTGGTGTTACTGATGGAAGGGATTTATAAATTATGGCATTGAGATGGGCTCAGGTGCCATGATACATATACCAAGATTAATAAAATTTGGTTCAGGAATTCAGAAGTTGTTAGTGGTTACACATGTAGACACACAGACACACGGAAAGGTAATCCCATTAGCTTGCTCTTATTTTCTCATAATAGAGGAAGTAGAAACCGCACCTGTAATGTTGCATAACGTGTTACATGTCAACAGTTTAATCCTGCCTCACCCATTATTTGCGTACGTCTCCTGCCATGAGATAAGGAGATTCAAACTAATATGGCGTACTCATGGTCTTATCAGAGCGACTCAACCTTGATGGATGCATTCACGGCAGGAAATGAAACATAATAGCAAAAGAAGATAACAATTTTCTTAATACGGCGCCGTATTGGCAGATGTACGCCGACGTTTTGGAGGAACGTGCTGTTTTCATCTTCGTGTGTAGAAGGGGGAGCAAATTTCTCCGACAGATCGGTAAATATCTATCAAATTAGTGTCACATCCCAGAAGACAACAGTCACAAATATCTCTTCACTAGATGGCGGCGCTGAAAATCAGTTTTTTGCTTGTGAAGAAATCTGTCTTCTGGGATATAAGGCCGCCTAGTCTTTTGGAAGTCAACCGACGTTTCGGATAAACATGCCGCGTCCATCTTCAGCGCCGAAGAATAGGCCAAACAAAAAACCTGCTTGCTACATGCTTAAAGCTGGTTTCTTGCATGGCTTAGTCTTCGACCAAGAAGATGGAAGCGAAATGTTCCTCCGAAACGTCGTTTACTTTCAACGGACTTCACGCCGTTATATCCCAAAAGACAGAAATCTTCATAACCACGGGTGTGAGAACACAAAATCCTATATAATATTTTTTTTATTGCTAGTGGGTGGGACCAAATCCCTTGTACTGCGGCCACTTCTGGCCTATTGTACCAGCCCCAGATGATAGGTGAGGGTGATTGTGGAACAATTGGTGGAATGAAGATTGGCAGGGGAAACCGAAGTACTCGGAGAAAACCTGCCCCAGCGTCACTTTGTCCACCACAAATCCCACTTGACCAGATCCGGGATCGAACCCGGACCGCTGCGGTGGGAAGCCTATATAATATTTGGTTTACTTGTTTGCTTTCATGCATTACGAATTTATATCACCTAAAATCCATATGCATTATAGAATGAAATAGGAAGATTTTGTATACGTCACATAAATCGGAGAGCGAAGTAAAACTGCTGTATTGATATTCCATTCACCTAAAGCCAAACGGTACGAGATTCGAACCGTGAACCAAGTGAATGCGGACCAAGAGTCCTGCCCACTACACTGCGATATTCATAGTTTTCTTGTGATGAATATTTAAATGAAATGAAAGTTGATGTAACACAATATATGTTTCTGATGGCAATAATGATGGAAATACTGCCGTTTATGTTCAAGAGGGACAGGAGATGCTTTTCGGCTTTCAGATATTAGGTTCTTTGACCTCTTCATAATCTAAGCATAAAATGGATTAGATGATGAAAATAAGGAAAACAATTGGCTGTTCTTGTTTCCTTCCGTTATACTACCACAATCAATAAGTTCGTGAAATGCCCGCAAAGTGCCGTACGGGAATTTACTGCCAATATGTTTCAGCAATGTTTTCGGCAGCTATATCAACGTTGGCAGACTTGCATAGCGGGCAACGGCGACTATTTTGAGGGCTGATGTGGATCTGTGTAAGTGTATTTTAATACCTTGTAATATGATGCGATAAAACCACATTCCACGAACTTAATGACTTTAACACGTATGTCCCTCCATGAATACAGAAACCAGTCGTCCTTATTAAAAGCAATGCAATAGACTGAAACGCGTTTTTGATAAACACCGCGTTACAGACTTCTGGTACCTCAACGATATGAACAACTTTCACCGTTCTGGCCTGCCACTATACATTTAATGCTCAAAACAGAAAGATCGTACAAAGATACCGAAAACCGTACCAAATTTCAAATGATTAGCTAGGAAGGCACATCATGTCAAGCCATAAAACAAAATGTAAATAAATAGGTCCTATTGATTTCTTTCAGGCAATCGAATTGCTGTTAATTCCCCTAACAAAATTGACATATTTTCCATGAATGAATGTATAACATGTAGGTAAATACAGTACTATTTCAAGGGATTAAAATAATGATGTTACAAAAAGTTACAATTTGTCAACCCCCTTTAACTTTGAATACATATTCTTACGTACATACAGTACATGCATACAACATATAACCAGGAGGGAACAGACCACCAGGAAGACCTAGACACAGGTGGTAGGATAATATTAAAATTTATATTAGAAAAACAGGATGAGGTGGTGTGGACTACGTTCATCTCGCTCTGGATAGGGATTAGTGGCAGGCTCTTGTGAACACGGTAGTGAACCTGCAGGGTCAATAAAATGTCAAATTCTTCAGTAGTTCAGCTACTGGTGGCTTCTCAAGGACCCAGCTCATCGACTGCTTTAGTTACAAAAACTGCAACCATTGAAGGTCGCTGTGCAAGGGCCAG
>NW_019733330.1:43649-89223 GCF_002891405.2 Cryptotermes secundus
GACTGCTTTCTTCATAGTCACCGCCGTGAAAACCTCAAATCTTACACAGCTGAAAGTTTTGTTGAAATGCGTGGGAACCACACATAACATCTACTGTAGGGATCTCAGCAGGTACTGGTTTCTGGGTATATTGGCTGGGGCTGTTTTGCTTATTTAAGTTAGTACTATACCCGATTAAAGCCTGTAACTCTCTCTTTAACACCTTTTATTGAATTATGTAACTATGAGGGAACAAGCTGAATGCGTACGTCCAGACCAATGGATTAATTCTCCTGTGTCACACCTCCTTCAGATAACATAGATAGGTAAATGTATTCAAAATATAAAAACGTGAGTGCAGAGTTCTATCTTCTGGGATAGTCGTCAAGTAAACTGACGTTTCGGAGGAACATGTTGCCTCAATTTCTTGCTACTTATGCTGGCTTCTTCGATCCTGAAGATGGTGGTGATATATTCTTCCGAAATATTGGTTGACTTCCAACATACTACATGGCGTTATATCTCGGCAGACAGAATACCTCATAACCAACATGGTAGGAACCTCAAATCCTACATTATTGCGGTACTTATCGCATCCTGTACTTTTTCTGTCTCATTCCTGTTCCTGGAAAATATTTCATTGGTGAAATGTGGATATGCGTAATTTTCGGGGAAGATTAGGGCAGCTAGATTCTATTGGTTACGTGCTGATTAGATTGTGGCTTTATGCGAGTATAAAGTAGAAAGTGCTACAGACGCGTAAACAGACATCTGCCTGCGTTCACGAGAAGAAGAGACAAGAAAGAGGTAAGTGAGAAAGTTTTTCTTATCACACAACAGAATATGCGGGTTGTAAAGAGAGCCTCGGTGTTTTGAAAGATAACTACTGAAAAACTGTAAAAATAAAACATCTTGAGTCAGAGCCGTTACAGCACTGTGAAGTAGACATTTTTTTTATTGCTAGTGGGGTGGGACCAAGTCCCTTGTACTGCGGCCACTTCCGGCCTTTTGTACCAGCTCTAGATGATAGGTGAAGGTGATTGTGGAGCAATTGGTGGAATGAAGATTAGCAGGGAAAACCGAAGTACTCTGAGAGAACCTGCTCCAGCGCCACTTTGTCCACCATAAATTCCACTCGACCAGACCCGGGATTGAACCCGGGCCGCCGCGGTGGGAAGCCAGCGACTAACCGCTTGAGCTATGGCGCGGCCGAAGCAGAATCTTCGTAATTTATGTATCGTATGGTAAACAATGAAATATTAAATATATCAATCGCTAATTACCAATTGTGCTCCGTATGCGAGAGGTTCCGAGTTTGATTCTCGTCAAGGAGGCAAAATATATCCTCGCTGGGGTTCTTCGTGGGTTTACTCAGATCCTCATAAGATCTTCTGGAATAGTATAAATTCGTGAAGACCATGACCTCTCCCTTCAACATAATGTCTAAACAGTCATATCAAGCTATTTTCCCCGTTACATATCCAGCGAAATTGAAAGCACAGTTTAATCACTAAAAACCAACCAGTTTCTCAATCAAACGGGTCAAAGGATTAAAATCAAAAAGATCATAGAATATAAACCCTATTAGAAATTATAAACAATATATGCAAGAATGCTGGGCGCCCGTTTTCCTTAAAGTGCTCCCACGTGAAGATAACTGTTATCAAAAATTACAGATGAACAATTACACAATTTATGGGTATGGTTTTGTGCATAATTTCCACTATCAGCTGATATATTACCATAATTTGATAACGCCAGATATAAAGTCATTTTATCGCATCCGTTATTTTCGATAATTTAACATACAGAAAAATTTTTTATGCAGAATTACAGAATGTATAATTATATTTTTAAGATTTAATCAAATAGCACATGCCTAGCTTCGATGAGTTCTTAGTTAACACCATCAACCGGACAAGTAGAAATACAATTCACGGCGATCATATTGTAAAAAAATATGACATGAACAATAGTTGCTTACTTTTAGCAAAGTCTATTGCTACACAATATTTGAGGGCCTGACAGTAAGTGGCAGTAATGTTGCATCCTCCGAAGTAGTTCGCAAGCTGCCATTTTGGTATTACGCACAGTATGAAGTTAAGAATGCCGGGATAGCGTAGTCGGTAGTGCTTAATTAGTTAAGCACAGGGACAACTTTACATTTTTACACCCTTAGATACATACCATGTGTATGCCTTCTGAACAATTCTTCAATACTCCTGATATTTGCTAGGAAGATTAACATATGAGATTATAAAATCAGTAAGAGGTGGAAGTTGTAATTCCGATTTTCCCAGTATTAAGTGCATCAAATTTACTTGCATTCGTCCTAGGCAAGTATAAAATATAAGTTACGAAATTTGTCACACACGTAATTCACGATTCTATTCTTTCTGACCGTGCTTCGCAGTGATTTCTCGCAAACATAACTTTAGCATCTTTTTCAAAACGCCCTGTCGTGTCGTAAAACAGACAAATCGGAAAGACATTTCAAATTTTATTTCAAACATGTTTCGATACGATGAATATTTAATGAAAATATGTAACTCCCTCGCTCGGTCGGTATAGTTCGCTTGCGGACTATAGGCCACGGATTTTTTTATGTAACTGCCTCCGTGGAGGAGAGTCTCTCTTAAGAAGCTAACAATTGATCAGCTAGTGTTGAAATTTCCTACAGATTATAACTCGAAGTTTCATTACCGTGCACACAAAAAGCACGCAACGGATCACTTGTCACAAGATCAAGATGTAGTTGTTAATCGTATTTGGTTTGTATTCATTGTGGTAGGATGTCCTTGTTGTTGTCGTATTTGTTGCAGTTGTTTGTATTTCTCTGTAATTGTTGTTGTATTTGTTGCAGTTGTTTGTATTTCTCTGTAATTGTTGTAGTTGTTAATCGTATTTGGTTTGTATTCACTGTGGTAGGATGTCCTTGTTGTTGTCGTATTTGTTGCAGTTGTTTGTATTTCTCTGTAATTGTTGTAGTTGTTAATCGTATTTGGTTTGTATTCACTGTGGTAGGATGTCCTTATTGTTGTGTTTTGTGTATTGTGCTTTGTTTGAACGTGTTGTCACTTATTGTAATGTGTGTTACTTGTCTGTTGTGTCCTATTGTGTACTACTGCCACCGGGCTAAAACCCAATTGCAGTATAATAAATAATATGTATATAAATCAAGTCCATTATCATTCTGTACTTCTTTAAGATTCATTTTAAAATTATCTTTCCACCTATATCTACGCCTAGTGGTCTCCTTCCCCCAGGTTTACCCGTCAAACACAGGAGTAAAATAACATTACGTGTAAATGTAACAACACCTTAAGAGAAACATTCATGCAAATAGGATAAGCTTGTAAGTGTTATACATGAAATCGCTCTGAAAGCACAACAGGCAGGACAATATTGTGTGAGTAGGCAAACTTAGGGCAGAAAATTCCTGTGTTCAAACGAGATCTCCGGCATAAGGATACTGGTTCTCATCCTGTGCTGGATGTAGAATACATAAGTCTAATGATGACGTAAATACATACGTCACTATGCGATGGCGAAGCTATATTTTATGAAACCAAGTGACTAATTCGACGCCCCCACGTACAAAATCCTGTGCTTCGAATGAAGCGCAGGATTGCTGAGGAGATAATCAAAAGGGGAAGCACAAAAGATCATTGAAGGTCGCGGTGCAAGGGCCGAGAAGGCCCACCCCTTATACATTCATTCATTCATTCATGCGATAGCGAAGCACTCCCAAAGGATATTTCAGTCACAGTACAGTATCTTCGATTTCATGTCGTAATATCAATATCTCATTCTACTTAAAGTGGCGAGAATATGACTTTCTACATCCAGAGTGTGCATTCCGGAAAATATCTCGACGTCAAGGACAACAACGAAAACCCCGGAGCAGAAGTTATTATTTACGACTTCCATGGCGGCAAGAACCAGCAGTGGAAATACAAGGACGGCATGATCATCAGCAAACTCAATGGGTGAGTGTCGACATTCGTACACTCTCATTCATATCCCAGGTTTCACTACAGTGACCACATTTATGAAGCTCAATCAATGTAACGTCGCCGACAAGCGGTGGTCGCTCGGTCGGTATAGTTCGCTTGCGGCCTAAATCCACGGAATTTGTTTTTTTCAGCAATGATACGAATAGTAACTGAACGCAAGATACACTTGAAGTAATACATCATAATGTTACCTGCAAAACACTCTAGTACAGTGGATCTCAGTCTTTTAGTAGAGGAACACCTGGAAAATTAATTCCCTCTCCGTCGCACTAGAATCAGAAGAGAGAACTAAGATTTGTAGTAAGAGTGTACATATTTTTAGCGTAATTTCCTTGTTTTGAAAAAAAAAATGAAAGTAGGCTTATGCCATCTCCTTGCTGTCTGTGTGTATTCCACCAATATCAACTTTCGAATGCCTGAACCAATCTTTATGAAACTCGATACGTATGCCATGGCAACTGAGCCCATCTCAATGGCGTACTTCATAAATCAGTGTGTCTGTATGTGTATCCCCCTTTAGCGTTGCTAGGCAACGGCTAGATAGACATGTTCCCGTGGAAACGAAATAAATATAGAAAAAACACAGGCAATGTACACCTGCAAAAGTCATTCCTAATTGTGTGATGCAGCCCACCGTTATCAGAGACATTTACAATGTATAAGATTTGAGGCTTTCACGGCGGTGACTATGAAGAAAGCAGTCTTCTGGGATTTGGCACCGTGTATATGTGCTGTTAACCGACGTTTCGGATGAACGTATCGCCTCCATCTTCAGGGTAGAAGGAAAAATATAAGAAATAAAATAAAAAAAATAAAATATAAGAATTCTGCAAGCGGAGAGACCGGTATAAGAATTCTGCAATGCTTGCAGAATTCTTATATTTTTTCTTCTACCCTGAAGATGGAGGCGATACGTTCCTCCGAAACGTCGGTTAACACCACATATACACGGTGCCAAATCCCAGAAGACTGCTTTCTTCATTTACAATGTAATTTGTCCGGTTGCAGACTTGCTCTGGATATACAAGGAGGTTCCGAGAATGGAAAGATCATACTGTGGGACAAACACGGAGGAGACAACCAGAAGTGGCACTTCGACGAAGATTTTACGATCAGGAGCGGACTCGGTTTCGTGCTGGATGTGGAAAAATCCGCAACAGATAACAATAGCGGTCTCTTGGCTTTCTCCAAACACGGGAAAGACAACCAGAAATTCCGGATCGTGCCCGCAGACGACTGAGCCGCGATCTAGCACTGAGAAACACTCAACTTTCTAAATAAAAAAATAAAGCTTATTTATTTTATAATTGTTTTAAATACCTGATACAGAAGCATGTAGTTTCCTGATTATTGTTCCCGGTGACTAAACCCTTCCCGTAACCGAGGTTTAACATCGTTCTCTTGAGGCCCCTCCTCAAAGTTAAGTGTTTGGATAATGAAATGACAATTCAGGGGAAAATGGGATGCTTCTCGCTGCAGATCCTCCTACCGGTAAGAAAGGTGACCTATAAGCTAACTATGGGAAAACTGTAAGACACCCCGAACTTACCGTATTTACGCATGTATAGGCCGCAGCACAATTTTCAGACAGAAATTATAGAAAAAATAATTTTCTTGGAATATTATTTCAGGAGTAGAACACCCTGTATTACTAATTATGAATATAATTTTTTTAAAATGAAGTGTGATTTCGAATATTTCGAATATAAGCCGCACCCCAGTTTTCCTCTTGAATTTTTGGCAAAAAATGTGCGGCCTATACATGCGTAAATACGGTATTTGGGATAAAGCATATTAGAATTCTGAGTATACTAGAAAGTGGGGGAACCTCATGAAGGAAGAAAGAAAAGAAAAACGACACGTCACAAAATTTGAGTTACAAGTAATGTGTTGAAGGAAGAGACGAACCCCCAGTAGCCAGAAACTGTGAAATCATAGCAAAATCATCAGCAGAAAGTATAGAGTGTAATAATTATACAATTGGTTATTGGAATTTTATTGAAACAGAAAATCCGCCACTGAAAGTAGTAGTATTGTTTAGAGAACTGTTGTAGGACTAGCCTCACCTACAAAAAATTGGGAAACTAATGAGTAATACACGACTACATTACAGGGAATTATAGTTAAGTCGACAGGAAACAGCTAGTTTGAAATTACGATGCTGAGATGTTGGGAAATCGATATGACAGGATATTTTATGGCGTTTTCACGTTACACAAATAGTGTAGCTAAAGCCATGAAAGAAGAAAGTATGTCTGAACATGACTGGAGTGTTAATTGAAGAAAGCATTCTTCTGGGATTTGGCACCATGTATATGTGGTGTNGAGTATGTCTGAGTATGAGTGGAGTGTTAAAAACAGGCAAAAGTAGCCGGCAGGAGAAAGACAGTGCTGACAATAGGGAGATCGATGTAGCACAGACGGGGTTCAGAAAGAAACACGAGGTGCACACAGTTCGGGAATGTAAGTGACTGATTAACTAGCTGACAGGCAGAGAAGTGAGGCCGGAAACAAGAATGCGACTCTGAAACCCACTGATAACGCTTTTAACTGGGTAGAGGTCAGGCGCTTGCGGTAGATAGGGCGAAGACCAGTCTTCTAGCAGCAGGAAAGGCGTGGTTACAAGGACGGCCTAAGCGTGTGGTTGATGGTGATGCTGTGTATAGTGTTTAATCAGGTAAGGTTTTAACCTATAAATGGGGTAACCTTGGACACAGATATAGCCAGAGGAAACCGGATTTAGGCCAAGTACTTGGGAACTTAAGATTGGAGGTGCAGAATGATTGAATTGTAATGTGCATTTTTATGCCGTTATTTCTGGCGCTGACAATGTTACGAATGATATCGTGGCATGTACAGTCGTTGCTGTGCAATACGCGAATGAACAACCGTGTTAAATAACCTGTTTCTAGGCAACGGATCGGTGAACACGTTCCCGCGGCAACGGTTACTCACACAACGGGGAAATGGAGTGTTGTTTACGCATTCCGCGCCGAGGAGTGAAAAATAAGTGAATCTGGGCAACCAGTTCAGTTTAGTTCTGCAAGGGAGACCGACAGGAGATGGCACTATATTTGAACTGACAGTTGACAAGAGGCCCTGAGAGCGTGAAGTTGAAGAATCTCCACTGTTAGAAGCCGTTGCCAGGAAACGGCTGGAGAAGACACAGCAGGCTGGGAAGAGGTTTAGCGGGCGCTGTGGTGATTTGTAAATTTGGAAATTAGCGATAGCGCTGTAATTACTTTTAATTACGAATCGTGTGCTAACGTGGTCACTAAATCCATTCATCAAACCAAACCCCGTCTATAGTGACACCGCAAACTCGTGACAATATTATCAGTACCCCACCCAATAGGAAGAAACTGTAACAGGTATGAACACAGCTTCGTCGGAAGTTGTAAGGCGGTACTGTGAGGCAGACAATCGAGTGCTGACCGAAATGAATTCTTCAACGCCTTAGTCCGTACATTGCATGCCAGCGAGTTCTGTCACATGTCGGCGTCCGATGTACATAGCATGCGTAGTGCAGCTGTAGGATTCAGCACGTAATTTGAACTGTTGTTTTTCATGCAAAGTAATTCTTTTGGTATGAAATTAAAGAGGAAATTTGGGGCTATCATTTCGTATATTTGTTGTCCCACTTTGAACTCCTCGTAGCATTTGAATTCTTTGAAAAATTTTCCATTTCGCAGTTGGTGCGCTTATTACGGTACAAACGTATCTCCATTAACTGCAAAGAAATCAAGACCACAGAAGCGGTGTGTAGTGTGTCCAAAACTGTGTACTGGTGTGACGCGTGTGACGTAGGACTTTGCGTGGAATGTTTTCACGAGTAACACGCCCACTTGAATTTCTAAGGTAATACGATACAGTTATTCCTAATATTTATAGGCTTACTGTGCCAAAACATAATTCGAAAGCAGTGTAGATCAATATATCGATTCTATATAGTAGCGTTCCTTGCGACGAGCTGATCACCCGCCCAAGGAGTCCTACCGAATGTGTAAGATCTAGAAAAACCGAAGTGAACGGAGAAGTTCATGGAGGTAGGCCTAGGCCCACTGGGGCTGTAGTGCCAAGGGAAGGGAAGNAGGAGATGGCACTATATTTGAACTGACAGTTGACAAGAGGCCCTGAGAGCGTGAAGCTGAAGAATCTCCACTTTTAGAAGCCGTTGCCAGGAAACGGCTGGAGAAGACACAGCAGGCTGGGAAGAGGTTTAGCGGGCGCTGTGGTGATTTGTAAATTTGGAAATTAGCGATAGCGCTGTAATTACTTTTAATTACGAATCGTGTGCTAACGTGGTCACTAAATCCATTCATCAAACCAAACCCCGTCTATAGTGACACCGCAAACTCGTGACAATATTATCAGTACCCCACCCAATAGGAAGAAACTGTAACAGGTATGAACACAGCTTCGTCGGAAGTTGTAAGGCGGTACTGTGAGGCAGACAATNTATAATGATTACTCGTGAAAAAGAGTTGTGAAAATGGGAGAAACTAGCTATAAGAAGGGAAGGTTTCGATATTTTCGTAACAATAAGGGAAAAAGGAGGAAGTCGACTTCTGTAAGACGGAACATTGTGTCAGGTACCTGGGGAGACAGACTTAAATGAAGAAATAGAAATTTGTAAGTTCGACACAGCGATCGACGTTCAAAGGAGACGGATAGCCCTACCCACTCCTATGCAGGTCCCTTCAATCCCACCAGCTGACTGCAATTCTGATGTCTCCCTCATGGAGACAGTGACCTCCGAAGTCCCTACTACAGTTACAATACGTCAAAGCTGACGTCAGCGACAAGGCTTGCAGACACGATGGTATTACGGTTTCGCGGAGTCGTAAGACGCGCTGCGTGAGACGTTTATAATAATGAAACTGATTTTTCAGTAAAATGTGACGATAATTCTGCTGAAGCAGACACTCCCAGAGGAGCCTATGTGAAAAATGTTGCTGATGCCGCTGCCTCGCTCGGGATGGATGTAAATTCTGCTTGGACTATAGAAATGTTGAGATATTTATTTACAGCGTGCGTATGTACAGGAGCATTCGAAACCTATTGTTTAACACTAGGTATCGAAATACATAAGGCAAATCTATCCCTGTTATAACTGATTATCCCCTCCTACTCTCATGTGTCCGAGTACATATACATTTATAATTTACATATTAAGTTAATCATATATATATAGCGGCCTCCGTAGTCTAGAGGTAACGTTCCCACCTCATGACTCGTAGTACGCGGGTTCAAATACCCGGCGGAGGTCGTCGAATTTTTAAGGGCGGAAAAATTCAGGGAACAAGTCCTCCGGGAGGGACTTTAAGCCGTGGGTCCCGTGTCGTAGCTTTACGGCACGTAAAAGAACCTCATATCTCCAAAGGAGGTCACTGAGCCAAATTACGGACGTTTTCCGCCCAACAGCAGTCTCTAATACCTCTGGTAGATGGGGGAAGCATTATAGATACCTCTCAGCTAGTAGAGCCGGTCTCGCTGGCTGGGCGGGACTGATGGTAAGCACCAGTACCGGTAGGATATAGAGACTGGTAGAAATCATAGAGGGAAGCACAGTGGACCAATACAGTTCTAAGTGCATGGGGAAACCCACCCTCTCTAATAACTAACTAACTAATCATATATATTATTCTAAATATGTGACGATTGTAATATACATTTATTTTATTAAGAATTAATTGGCTTGAGTATGTTGCAACATTTTGCAATAACTCAGAAAGCTAAACGCCACATAGAAGATTCCTCAGTATGACGTAATATGGTTACCCGGAAAGTCTCAGAAGGATCGGAGAGGGCTTCTTAGTTCAGTAACGATGGAGCAATGGAGACTGTGCTAGAAGCTTAAATGGTATAATGCAGTGTTAATATTTGATTGGTCGTGCCATCATCCCGGAGAAATGAAAGGCTGAAAGCCAATCAGACCTAGTGCAGACCGCGCATTACGACTAGTTAACATTCTACAGAAGATAAAAATCTGTAAATAACCTCTGAATTAAGCAGACGTGTAAAGGTGTCGCTCATCATGTATCAGTCTGCAAAGGGACTGTAATATTTGTTCTACTATAAATAAACCTAAAAGAACTGATAGTGTCTCCAAAAACATAAACTAAGTGTTGTGAGTGAATCTGTGATTGAAGTCATTTTTTTTAATCTTGTTGCGTGATTAGTGACAATTGTTCTCCAGTCTCGTCGAAACAAGGACTGCATAAAGCCCTGAAAGGAATCTCAAGTTCTCCCAGACTGCTGGTGCATATTAATTTAACACTTTTCCTAAGTCATCCACCGTGTAACTTACGTTACTGACACCTGTTCTCTTTGAAGTTCTCTTTGAAGCAGGAGGCAGAGAACTACAAACTACAATCAGAGGTGCGTGAGAGAGGGGTAACAGGTTTACTGAGACTGCGATTACACTGTAACAGGCCGTGGAGGCCCACAGTGTTGTGTGACGTCGAGGCTCCCACATTTTCTAGCCAGTCGGCTCACAGATGGCGGTGAGGTTGTCAGCCTTACGCGCCGGCCGCCATTTACCCTCAGGAAGACCCTGTTACTCAGTTGTGTTAGAGGTTGAGTCGACCCCAGGGCCATAGTGCGGCTGGAAGGATTAGGGCAATTGAAAAATCCAATGACATCATTGGGAATCGAACCCGCGACCTTCCGGGTAGTAGCATAAAGCCTCAACCAACTACGCTACCGCGTGCCCCCATCGAAATATGAAGTTAAATTTGGAACAACATAAATTCTGTTAATTACAGTGATTTGTGACAGGGTGTTGAGAATATTTGGACCGAAGAGAGATGAAGTGACAGGAGGTTGGAGAAAGCTGCATAATGAGGAGCGTCATAACTTGTACTTTTCTCCAAGTATAATTAGAATGAACAAGTCAAGGAGGATGAGGTGGGCAGGGCATGTAGCACAAATGGGGGAGATGAGGAATGCATATAGGATATTGGTGGGAAAGCCAGAAGGAAATAGACCACTGGGAAGACCAAGGCGTAGGTGGGTGGATAATATTAAAATGAATCTTAGAGAGATAGGATGGGATGGTGTTGATTGGATTGGTCTGGGTCAGGATAGGGACTAGTGGAAGGCTCTTGTGAACACAGTAATGAACCTTGGGGTTCCATAAAATGCTGGGAAATTCTTGAGTAGCTGCAGAATTGGCCGCTCCTCAAGAAGGACTCAGCTCCATGAGTCAGTAAGTAAGTACAGTGATTTGTGAATGAGGGGAAAATGACAAGTTGGATGTGAGGTTGCTTCGAGTGATTGTTCATTGAGTATAAAAGATCAAATGGAGGTGAAAAGAGAAGGGACGTCCATATGTGAATTTAAAGATTAAGAGCGGAATCTCCCGGACAGCAGGAATAAGAGGCTCGCCGGGAGTGTGGGTGCGGTATTGCGCATGCTGCCGGACAGCAGGTATAAGAGGCTCGCAGGGAGCGTTCGCGCGGTATTGCGCATGCTGCCGGACAGCAGGTATAATAGGCTCGCCGGGAGCGTGGGCGCAGTATTGCACATGCTGCCGGACAGCAGGTATAAGAGGCTCGCAGGGAGCCTGGACGCGGTATTGCGCATGCTGCCGGAAGTGTCTATATACGTATTCACTTCTAATAACAACGTGTATTAATATGCATTTATACAGGTACTCTTCAGCATGACTTTCATTATCAGGAGTGTGTCCAATGGAAAGGTTCTGGACGTTAGGAACAGCGAAGTAAGGAATGGCGCAGACGTGATCCTGTGGCCCTACCACGGAGGCAACAACCAGCAATGGGAATACAAGAACAACATGATTATTGCCACGGCTTTCGGTGACGAACATGCTATGTAAAGGATTGTTATGAGCCACCGCCACTCCTCGCCTCATATAAATGCTTATATTTTACTTATTATACATATTCATTTATGATTTGCTGGTTCTCATGTATGCGTATGATTGAAACATATTACAGTTTTCACATATTAGGAAAGTTTAGTTCGTCGAAAGGGGGTGGGGGAGGCAGGAACACCATATTAACTGTTTCCTGTGCAAACTTCCTTAAAGGGCCAGTAAACACGCATCATGTACTTAAGATGAAGTCTAAGCTAAGTTTTATAATTATATAAGTGGTCTCTTGTACCCAGGGTTTCCAAGCAATTCTCATCTCGCCTATGCGTCCTCATGCCTGAGTCATCCGATCTTCCTTAAATTTAACACCCTGCAGTCAGTAGATGAGGATTATCCTTTGTAGCTGCTCCTAGTGCAGTATTCGAATATTCACCTGCCTCCTGTTATCCCTGTTTTCATATGTTATTTAAGAATGTTGTCACTATTTAGACTACATAAGGAGTCGGGATAGCTCAGTCGGTATAGCTACGGGCTGGACGACCCAGGTTTGATTCCCGACATGGCAAGATTTCTTCTTCTTGGCGTCCAGACCAGCTTTGGGGTTCACCCAGCTTCCTATTCTATGGCTAGCAGGGACGATTTCCCCGGGGTAAAGCGGCCGGGGCGTTTAGCTGACCACTCATCTTCATCTAATGTCGAGTACAAGAATGATGGAGCTACACTTCCACTCCCCAATATGTCTTCATGGCAAAGTGCTTAATTAAGTACAAGGAAAACTTTATGTTGACTACGTAACGACGGTTGATTGGATGAATGATGAAATGAAAATTACATGAAATGAAGCGGTCATGCCATAATCGAAATCTCATCCTGGCATTCCGCGAAGGGACTGAAGAAAATCCACGAAAAACCTCAGGATAACCGGAGTCTGTAGCGAGATTCGAACCGAGTACCTGCAGAATATTAGTAACGAGTGCTGCCGCTGGATCAGCTACGTAGGTTCTTCCCAAACAGGATCATATAGCTGTAACAAGGTTACGAAATGGGTGAGGCAAATTTCCAGTGATTTAGGATTATGGACTTTCTTATCTGCAACAAATACCGTTAACACTTTATAACAGAGGCTATGTCCTCATTGGGTGATTCTTGTTACAGATATGTGAAATCGATCTTCTCTCTCTCAGTCTGCTGATAACGATACAGAGCCCTCCATCGTGTCATTTCCGAGTTGCAGGTGTTAGTTCTTCAGCTGCTTCAGAATACTGTACGCAACAGGTACGTGCTGCTGTAGACAAGACCACCGGTAACTTGAAACCTTTATAACACCTTACCTATAAGCCGATGTAAAAGTAAGTAAAGCTGTCCCTGTACCAGGCCGTGAAGGCCCATAAGGTTGTGAGACGTTGAGGGTCCCACATTATCTAGACAAGCGGCTCAAAGATGGCGGTAAGGTTGTCAGCCTTACGCACCGGCCGCGCTTTACTCTCTAGGAAAATTATTTAATTAATTCCTCGTACTCATTTCTGTTAGAGGCTGAGTNATGTCTCTACATGTATGCTCACTCTAGTTCCTCGCTCGCGGATTTTCTTCTGTTTTCTTCTACCCTCAAGATGGAGATACGTTCCTCCGAAACGCCGGTTAACACAATATCTACACGGCGCCACACCCCAAAAACTGCTTTCTTCATAGTCACCGCCGTGAAAACCTCAAATCTTACATACGTGAAAATATATTTTGGGCGTGAGGAAAATGTTGAGTTCCACAGACGCAATCATGAACCAGCCTTGAACGCATCTTCATGATCCCTCTAGGCACAGTTCATCTATGTTCTATAACAGATAGGCTATTATTTGAAACATCTCTGTTACGTATATTTCATAGACTGAAGAATATTACATAATGAAGAACTTCTGTATTTGTACTCTTATCCAAATATTATTAATTAAGGACAATACGACTGGTAGGGCACATAACATCTATGGAGGAGATAACAAATCCACACAAAATTTAGCTGGAAAATATTAAAGGAAAGATATCACTTAGGACTAGAAGTGAGGATAATTTCAAACAGGTCTTAAGGAAATAAGAGTTGAAGCTGTGAACTAGATTCGTATGGTTGAAGATATAGTACAGTGTTAAGCTCTTGCGCAATGGATTTTCGGGGTCCATAAATGAAGGGAAATTCCTTAAACAGCTGAGCGACTATTAGTTTTTAAACAGAAGACTGGTTGAGTTTATCAACAGAGAATATTAATTACCGCGTTGACATGCTTAGGCGGAATGAAGGTGGCCGGATCTTTTATTCAGGGTAGCTGCTTCGCTGTGAAACGTGACTGGATTAACAACCATAGCGGTTCACTTGGCAGACGGGAGGCTCATTATGCATGGAGTCCCCACACAATTGTGGGTATAATAATGACTCTTTAAAGATATTTCCTTACAGCACAGTTTATAACATCACAGTTCTGTGTCGTCGCTATATTTTTAATTATAAACGTAGCCCCTATAAAAGATGTTCCGTGCCGTACGTTCGTTATCTGCTTCCGTTCAAAAATTCATTTATCTCGTTCCGATGCTGAATTAATTCTGGGAACGTTAAATACAGGTATCAAGCTACAGACATGTTCTTGGTACATATTCCCCGCCCCCACCCCAAAAACAATCACAACTAAATTTGCACCATCCAGACATCTCCGGACCCTAACCTGGAATATTAGTAGTGTCCAAACCCACAAGATCCAGTACAGATGGGGGGAAAAAACTGGATATACAGAAACAGATGTGGCAGCCCCCAGTTGCATGGTATGCAAATCGAATTTCGTGAAATTCCATTAACTAACTCCATGGAGCTGAGTTCTTCTTGAGCTGGCGTCAGTTGCCTAGCTATTCAAGAATTTCTTAAAATGTTACCGTGTTCACAAGAGCCCTCCACTGGTCCCTACCCTGAGCCAGATCAGTCCATACCACTCCATCCGGTTTCTAGAAGATCCATTTTAATGTTATCCTCCTATCTACATCTGGGTAATCCTACTGATTTTCTTCCTTGTGGTTTTCCCATCAAATTCCTACATGCATTCACCTACTGACATGCGTGCTATATGCACTTCTCATGCGAAACCCCATTAATGGAATCAAAAGTTATTAGCAGGATAGACACGTGGATGCTTATATGGAGATAAAGAATGTCCACACTAATGGTTATCGAAGTGTGGTTCGCGTCCTCCTCCAGTTTGTTTCTTAAATACTCGTAGCAAGAGCCAGGATTATTATAGTAACCAATCCAACTTTTCATAGCTGTAAACGTAAGTAATGACAACATGTATCAATATGCATTTATACAGATACTGCTCAGCATGTCTTTCATTATCAAGAGTGTGTCCAATGGAATGGTTCTGGACATAAGAAACGGCGAAAAAAGGAACGGCGCAGAAGTGATCTTGTGGCCCTACAACGGGGGCAACAACCAGCAATGGGAATACAAGAACAACATGATCTACAGTAAACTCGGCAAGTACGTATTGCCACGGCTTTCGGTGACGAACATGCTATGTAAAGGATTGTTATGAGCCACACTATTGCTCACACCGCCTTAATGTCAAAGACCAAGCTTCGCTCCCATGTAAAACTACAGTGATGCGCTATTAGGCTACATTATTCCCTGGGCACAGATGGAAGTTTCTCTTAATTTATTTTTAACTTTATATATCTGAATTACTCGAACAGCTCTTCAGTTGTTAGAATATATGTATTGATAAAGAATCAGGTGGAACTTGTATTTTCACAGCAGGGTTAGAAAACGTTGCCCACTACAGCCTGTGCGGACGTATTCCGTGCAAACAATTGGTTACGGATCCGAAGGTTAGTGGGTGGTTACCCATGATCTTAGTACTCCTGCCTTAATCCTACGCCGGACCATGATACTTCAGCTCAATCAAAACCTGAAATGCGTTTTCTATTTCATCCACTCATCCTCACCCAAGTAGCTTTACATTTTAACTACTCGCCCAATTACTTCATCTGCCTCCAATCTGCATATTTACTCTCTTACTCTTTCTGTGTCTAGTCATCTCGCATTCACACAGTCACCCAGTCAGTATGCAGAATTCATGGGCAGGAACACTGGCAAGACAGGATTAAGCGGAGAAATAATATTAAATGGATATTATTGAAATAGATTGCGATAATATGAACTGAACTGCACAGGTTCAGAAGAAGATTCTACGAGGAGTACAAACTCTGTGTGTGTGTGTGTGTGTCCATGTGAGAGAGAGAGAGAGAGAGAAGATAACGGACCTTTCTTTTCCATAACATTTGGGAGTGATTTTCTAAGGTTCTCACGGCGGTAAGTATTAATATTAAAGTCTTCTTGCACGTGATGCCATGTAGCTAGGTAGACAGGTACCTACGTTTAGAAGAAACTACTGGCTACATATTCAGGGTATTATTATTATTATTATTATTATTATTATTATTAGAGGCGGTGGGTTTCCCCAAGCATTTAGACCAGTTATTGGTCCATTGTGCGTCCCCCTTTAATTTCTACTGTCGCCATACCCTACCAGTACTGGTGCGTGCTATCAGCCCCCTTCAGCCAACGAGGTCAGCCCTCGGTACCTGATATTTCCCCCATCTACCAGAGGCATTGGAAACTACTTGGACGGGAAATGTGTTGCATAATTTTACTCAGAGGTCTCCTGGAGACATGAGGATCTTTTACGTGCCGTAAATCTACGACACGGGACCCACGGCTTAAAGTCCCTCCCGGAGATCTTGTTCCCTGAATTTTTCCGCCCGTAAAAATTCCACAACCTCCGCCGGGTTTGAACCCGCGTATATTCAGAGTATATATACTTGGAAGATGGAGGCAGTAATTTCCTGCATGACACTGGTACCTCTATACCGAACTACACATGTCCCATCCAAAAGACCATAACCTTGTTACCGTTTCCACTCTCAACTGATTCATCAGAAAAAATAAATGCGGACTTCTTGCCAGGCTGTGGTATGGAATCTTAGTATTCAGGTGCTCAGTTGTAATTAACAAGTGTTTCCTGTTTCAGTTATGTTTTGGACATCGCGCAGAGTGGACACGGTGCCCCGCTTATCACATACAGCCCCCATGGAGGTAGCAATCAAAAGTGGTATTTTGACGATGACTTCACCATCAGGAGCGGCACTGGGTTGGTTATGGATATCGAGGGTGGCAGATCACACCAAGGAACGCGAATCATTGGGTTCGGGAAACATGGCGGACATAACCAGAAGTTCCGCATCGAACCTTACAACAGGAAATGGTAGAGTGACATCAACATACGTATATGACCATCAGTAAGAAGCCCGGAATGATTGTGTTAAAATCTGTGGAATTCAGGAAGTAAAATAAATATTGTTATAATTCATTCATCCATTTTTACTGCTGTATAGTTGGTATATTCCAAGGATTCTTAGATAAGGGACATTACAGAAACATACTTTTCTTTGATTAAGAACTTGTTCCTTCGCTGCATCCATGATATAAACGAGATTTTTGTGCTAATAAACATCGACTAATTTCGTTCTGAATGTTGCCATGTTTGATAACACCACTGAAAACAGAATTCTTCTGTCATCTCTTGACGCTTGTTACTTTCATCATTACGAAATATAAATTAACGCGGACATACAGAAGTACATGACAGTGTTCATTTTCTGAATAATGTAGGCCTCTCCGTTAGGCTACATGATGGCCTAAATTGTTGTTACTGAGGGAGACAAAGGTACGTGTAAGTAGGCCCGTGAAAGATTTGATATTTTCATGGCAGTGAAGGTTCGTATTGTGGTCTTCTGAGTCGCGATGGTGGGTTGTTTGGTGGGTGGGTAGCAACGTTTCTGAGGAATATTGTACCTCTGTCTTCAGGGTAAAACTTCTGTTCTCCATATCACAACATGAAGCGTGAAGGTAGTTTGAATAAGGATGACGTTATGTTGCTTTGTTAAACCGAAAAATGTAGCTAGGCAACTACAGTTTAAATGTTGTAAAGTTCTCCCTTATCTCCTTTTTTTCCCTTCCCCCGGGTACTCTCTACCTGTAACTGAATTTCTGTTTGCTTGTTACCATGGTTCTTTTTCGTTAACAGAATTATTAGGCTTTGAACAACCGTTCGTAATTGCGATTGCTACTATGCAGTAATTGAGATTGTTGTAGGTCCTGTATGAGTGTGTGTAAGGCGCGTAAGGCTGACAACCTTACCGCCATCTATCAGCCACTTATGCAGAAAATGTGGGAACCTCAACATCTCACAACCCTATGGGCCTCCACGGCCTGTTACATGGATACTTTTATTGAGCCAAACCTCCAAGACCTTAGTGTAACATGCATTAGGCTGTATGAAGAAATCAGAAATTTCTGTTCTCGACTAGCAAACAGTGGTGTTGCGATCGTATATATTTTTATCGAAATCTGTCAACTCTTCAGCTTCAGTACCTAAACAGAGCGCATAATACAATCTGTATCTAATGTTAGCATTTCACGCTCCAAAAGTATTGAAATTCATTTTCGATACATATGATTTAAAATCAGCAACTGCATGCATCATACAGCTGCATAGGTGATGCAGTTGTTCGAATGAATAAAAAGTCAAGGATAATAGAGGCATCCTAACGAAAGTAAAAGTTACTGAGCACATTTTATTCATGAGAAAAGAGTTCAAATTACAAAACGTTTTTATTTAATCCGTACTCATTTGTAACAGATGTGTACTTTATAGAGTCCGTTCTTTAGTAAAACAAAGTATTAACAAGTTATTACTTCTATATGAACGTTATTCGTTTGGTAATGGTTGACAGGACTCTCTAAAGTCAGTTTTCATACGACTCAACAACAACAACAACAACAACAACATAACAGAACGAGGGAACCTGTAGAAGTCATCAGCATGTACCATAAAACACCCACAGATAAGGGTTCCTACGTAGTGTCTGACGTCATGTACTCATATTCACACCTAATGCTTGTCAAGTCATGGTCAAAGACTAAGGGTGCTTCTGTATTATGTGTTTCCCTCCACACTGCCGAATCACATTGGTTGTACACCGATTGAATAAAAGTCATTTATATTTTTAAGTTTAAGCATCTTGTATGTACACGAATATATGGTCATTGTGTGTATCTTCTGTCTTGAAGATTTAAATTTGTATGTAAGTGCATTCATGGGTTGTGCTTGATTTCCACAATAAACGGCTCATATTTCCTCACACATCTTTGAGATAAAGGTTCAGTCTGAGGGCTAGGAAGATATGATGGTTACAACATGTACTCGCTGGAAGGAATTGAGTAGTCAAGACTGTGTTGATAAACCTACACTTCCCTTCAACCTCAGTACAATTCCCGTGCACTATCCAATATTTAGAGGTGGTTAGAGTCAGCTGAACGCGCAGCGGACGTGGCGGATGGGACTAACATCGACAGCTTCAGGCGACTTCTGTGCGGGCGATATTATCTACGGTGGAAGTAGTTTACTCAGCGAGCAACAAACATGCAGTATAACTAACGCTATTGCCTCTGTACTCAATAAAACCGCGACGATGCTGCGTGACACAGAGCTGCAGGAGTTGGTTTATGTAGTACTAGCTTTACCGGTATGTAGATCTAGCGAGAGAATTTTCTCCAATGTCATCTTTGGTCACTTTTATATATATAAAAATACGCAGAATAGCTTTTTAAGATTCTTATTAAGTGGGTCTCTTGTCACCACGGCATGGCGCGTCCTCAGGTTGCGGATTGAGGAGACGGCTTCCAGATACGGAGGGTAGCTGCGACTATATTGAATAAGCTGTCGCGGACAGCCGACAAGGGGTGATCCTCCAGCTTGGGAGTTGTGCGTGGGGCTAACAACTCCTTACAGTAAAAAATAAACTTGTTACGAAAGATTACAAGAAGCCTTTGACCTGGACGGATTCTTTGGATAAACGACCTAGGCGAAAGATAGTGAGCGTCTTAGAGAGATAGGATAGGATCGTAGGGACTGGATTGATCTGGCTCAGGATAGGGACCAGTGGAGGGCTCTTGTGAACACGGTAATGAACCTGCGGGTTCCATAAAATGTTCTGAAATGCTTAAGTAGTTGCATAACTAGCGGCTTCTCAAGAAGGGCTCAGCTCCATGAGTGAGTGATTGAGCTTAAAATCTATGTTTTGTATTATTTTTAATATTGGGTATCAGTGCAACGAGTTAAACATAACTGGACTGCAAATACGCCTAACCCATAGCCGGTAAATGTAATTCAAAGTGTCCGTTTGCCATCGTCCGTATATCTCGGAAACGAATAAAGATAGCGAGTAAGTATACATGAAGAATGTTGTTTGTTTAGAAAAATCGGGAACCATTACTAATTTTGCTGTTGTACGCGTGGTTTAGAGTCAAAATCAATTTATTCCCTCCACACGAAAAGCACTGTCACCTGACAACAAGCACTGTTTTAAATTCTAAGGAACCCTTTAGCTATGTATTAATTCAATACGGAATCCACTATAACTTTGATAAACGGAACTGCATTGCTTAATTTCGCCATGTAAGTTTCTGCAGCAACCGATTTTCTCCAGTGAAGGTGAAGGCTAGGATGATGTAAGATTTGAGGTTGTCACGGCGGTCACTATGAAGAATGCCGTCTTCTGGGATGTGACTGAGCTATAATTAGCTTAAAGAAGAATTCCATTCCTTTAAATTAGTTACATTAAAGCCCCAAGAGGGATTCGAACCTGCGAACCGAGCTGCCTTAGACCGTACGTATCTTAGATCGCGCGGTAAAACTGAAGGGAAAATCACAGATATCTCGTGATGTCAATCACACGTCTGGGCAGGACACTATATATTTTGGTATGAAATGGAAGCAGCTACCTCCGGAAGGGGTCGGTATGGTTATTGTAATGTACACATGTGTGCTGAAGAAAATTACAGGACTTTGTCCAGCGAGATGGAATAAGCAGGAACTCAAAACGTTCCCCTCGACTTATCCGTCAATGAATATACTTGTAGATACCTGTTCATCAATTCTCCGAAAACAAAAACATTATTTAGTTTGCTTCTTGGTACAATTGGCCAGAAGTGGCCGCAATGCAAGAGACTTAGTCCCACCCCACTAGCATTAGTTTGCTTCTGGTTGCATGACCATCTGTCCGCTTAAGAGAAACTGCTCTGGTTGGGAGAAGAAAATTACGCCCCTAATCATGCAATGCTCGGAACCTTTTAAATATTATGACATGACCGATTGGTTTAACAGGAGATGTCAACCTTTGCTAGCCAATGGCATAGCAAGCATGTTCTTACGTCATCAAACAAGCGAGCCATTGCTAGGTAAGACGGTGTTTTCTACGCGGAAATGGATGGATCAAAGGCATCAACTGCTTTTCATGGCGCATTAGGAATAACGTATCACCCAAACGAGAAATTCAACGCGACTGCGGGTTGTTTAGAAAAACAGTTCACATCTCATGACGTGTTTTACGAGAACCGTGAGCAACGAGTGGACGCTGGAGTCCAAGCTCTGCTCGCATCTTTAGACGACACCCCGTAGGGGAAAGTAAAACCCCGACATACATAAATTGGTAAATTTATTGAAACTGAGAAAGGCTTGTGGTCTTGATGATATTCCAAACGAATTCCTCAGGCATCTTCCAAGAATTCCACTGACACATCTGACACATTTATGTAATCACTGCCTTCGGGTGTCCAATTTTCCAAAGACTTGGAAGAAAGCAAACGTTAGTTACCAAAACCTGGTAAGGATCCAACATTTCCTGAGAATATACGTCCGATTATCCGCTTGTCCATAACAGGCAAGCTATTCGAGAAAGTTATTCTAGAAATAGTCCAAAGGCACATTGAAGAAAGAGGCCTACTTAATGCAAACCAGTTTCGGTTTCCATGCCCATGACAGCACGTGACTTCAATGTGTGAGGCTTATGGACCACGTCGCCCTAAATTTGAACAATAACATGTCTACGGCTGCGGTATTCTTGGATATTTAAAAGGCCTTTGATATAAAATGGCACCTTTGCTTGTTATATAAATTACGTAAATTAAAATTTTCGATTAGTCTGATCAAGCTTTCTTTCTCAGAAAAAAATTCAGAGTCTCGATCAAAGGTGAAATGCCTCCACGAAGAAATGACACAAGATTCCGTCCTGTCCCCTGTATTGTACAGTATATATATAAATGACACGCCCCGAACACCTCGCGTCTATCTAGGTCTCTTTGCTGATGACATCAGAAATTATGCGACAGACTGCAAAGTGGGTTATGTTCTCAGAAAGCTGCAGCGAGGTCTCAATGCTACTGAGACGTGGTCTGAGCTCTGAAGCATAAAAATCAATGAAGATAAGACTCAGGCCATCTACTTTTCTCATAGACTTAGGCCCCCTGAGGCTCATCTTATAGTGAATAGACAGAATATCTCCTTCGAGAATCATGTAAAATATCTCGGTGTAATCATCTGACAGGTGAACATACGCGTGGGTTTACGTTACAAGAAATCATAAATTAACATGGAAATACAGAAACAGAAGTTTCGTTTGTTTCTTAGTAAAACTTATGGAAAAGTTACAGTGTAAACCATACAATATGCTGAAATTTTATCACCCCTGCACCAAGGCTCACAGGTAATAATACAAAGCATCAGTACAGGAACTGGGGTTCCATTTATCCCACACAGGCTTCTGGTGCTTCTTTCTCTTGATGCGGAAAGGAGCCTATTCATACGTAAGCACAGAGCAAACCATGCAATTCCAAAACAACGAGGATAGTGTGGTAAGGGAACAGAAGGCTAAAACTCCGGAACTAGAACGGGAAGATAAGGAGTGGGTCCGAGTCAAAGTTCTTTTAAATAAATAAGCAAACACCGTGCTCACATTTCTCTTAAAAAAAAGTTATTATGATCGCTGTAAATAGCTACAGAACGTCATCTTCATGTTTCACTTTATCTTATTCATAATCATCAACTTCGTATTCTCTTTTAAAATCACCGTCCCCTCAGTCTATGTTCCTGACATTAAGGGAGGAACATAGACAGAGTGTGTTTGAGAACAGGGTGTTGAGGAGAATATTTGGACCGAAGAGAGATGAAGTGACAGGAGATTGGAGAAAAATGCATAATGAGGAGCTTCATAACTTGTACTATTCTCCAAGTATAATTAGAATTATCAAGTCAAGGAAGATAAGATGGGCAGGAAATGTAGTATGAATGAGGGAGATGAAGATTACATATAGAATATTGATGGGAAAGTCAGAAGGAAAGAGACCACTGGGAAGACCAAGGCGTAGGTGGGTGGACAACATTTAAATTGATCTTAGAGAGATAGGATGGATGTTATGGACTGGATTGATCTGTCTCAGGATATGGACCAGTGAAGGGCTCTTGTGAACACGGTAATGAACATTCGGGTTCCATAAAATGCTGGGAAATTCTTGAGTAGCTGCAGAATTGGAGGCTCCTCCAGAAGGGCTCAGTTCCATGAGTATTTTTTTTGCTAGTGGGATGGGACTAAGTCCCTTTTACTGCGGCCATTTCTGGCCTATTGTACCAGCCCCAGATGATAGGTGAGGGTGATTGTAGAGCAATTGGTGGAATGAAGATTGGCAGGGGAAACCGAAGTACTCGGAGAAAACCTGCCCTAGCACCACTTTGTCCACCACAAATCCCACTTGGCCAGACCCGGGATCAAACCCGGGCCGCCGCGATGAGAGTTTCATGAGTAAGTAAGTAAGTAAATATACGTGTTAAAGAACTCTATACAGTGGAATCGGACAGAGTTGGTTGTTATGAGTTTAATCATGTATATTTCTAATAACTCATTACTACGATAAATTACAAATTTCATGTTAGGAAACTGTATGAATTATTCATACAGTGTTGAAAATATACATCAAAACCGACCGTAACTTTCCTACGACTACTATATCACTCACAACGACCACTTTAATGTGTTATTTAGCGAAATGTTACAAATATCACAAAAGGAATGATCCGATGAACACATAGAATTGTTTGAAATATAAAAATGATAACATAACCTAGAAGAAACATTTAGTGGACCAATCGCTTGGCATCCTAGGTCGCCAGATTTAACCCCACTGGACTTGTTCTTGTGGGGTTATGTGAGGAACATTGTCTACCAGGTTAAGATCTATGACTCTATAAACACTTGAAAACCCGCATAATGGACGCTGTGGTTACGGTAACACCAACCATGCTACAAGCAACGTGGAACGAGGTCGAATATCGTCTGGATATTTGTCGTGCTACCAAGGAAGACCACACAGCGGCGGCCCGGGTTCGATGCCGGATCTGGTCAAGTGGGATTTGTGGTGGACAAAGTGGCGCTGTGGCAGGTTTTCTCCAAGTACTTCGGTTTCCCCTGCCAATCTTCATCCCACCAATTGCTCCACAATCACCCTCACCTATCATCTGGGGCTGGTACAATAGGCCAGAAGTGGCCGCAGTACAAGGGACTTAGTCCCACCCCACTAGCAATAAAAAAAAGATGACCACATTGAAATTTACTGAGAAAGTTCTATACTCATAAAAAAGCTTTGATAGTTTCCCTTTGTAATGGTGTAACAAAGAAATGAGTATAGTAAATGCTTTCTGAGATATAATTATTTTATTTTGGATACCTTTCATCCGGACACTCTGTATTTAAATGGAGAAGGAGAACATGTCAAGAGACTGAACTATGTTTGCAAATACAAGAAGAATTATACTTATTAAACAACAACAACAACAACAACAACAACAACGAACTACACTACGTTATGAAACAAAGAGATAGAAAATCCAAAGAAGTTACACCAGCTCTTAAAACAAAGTTCTTTTATAAAGCGTTCATATTAAAGGGTCATATCGACTTGACAAGTTTATTACACGATCTTCATCTAACAAGCTAGACGAGGAACCGGTATGCATATTTTTAACGCAGAGAAACTTTGCCACATAAAACTAATGCCTAAAACGGGCAGCAGACCATGGTTCAAGAAGAAACGCAAGGAAACCAATCCAAGGTAATCGTGAGTGACAATGATAAATGAGAGGCGACGAAAAAAAGTTTTTTTTTTACACTACGTTATGAATCAGGCATTATTATTCCTTCACAGGGGACTGGCTTCCGGGAGATAAGGTAGGAGACAGCTGCAGCAATTCGCATCGAAATTGGCAAAGAACTACCCGAACTCGAGGCCTGCAGAGGCTCGGGGGTTTTACCACTGTACGTAAATTTGCCCCTCTACTTAACTAATTAAGCACTATGCCATTGAGGCGTATGGGGGGAGTGGATGTATAAATCCACGTTTCTTTTTCACCTTGGCACACCTCGGGGAAATAGAAAATGTGACATGAGGGCTCTAAGTGAGAATTGTGGAGCCAGAAGAGATAGCCGTTGTCTCTTGGAAGACAAAGGCATAAATAAGGGCTAATATTAAAATGGATCTTAAAAAGTTGGATGGCTATTTATCTGGCCTACGATCTGGAAAATTGGCGAGCCCCTGTGAATCTTCGGATTCCATAAAAGGCTGACAGCTGAGCGACTGCTAGCTGCTGAAGTATACATAGGAGGGTTAACTGAGACCGCTGCCAGACCCTGCGAGACTCGGTGGATATGTGGATGTCAGGTCGACCTCAAACAATATTTTGCATGCATAACTTTATAGCGCTCATATATAAGTACAAATGCAACTTCCTCTGTTACTACTACTCGAACTACATACTACTACTACTTTTACCACCACTATCGCCACCATGAGGTTTTAAACACAATGACTATTAAGAGTAATATGAAGATGTTATCTTCTGCTTGTCGCCTGATTCTTGCTGGTTTCTTCCTTGGTTTGTTCTTCGATCCTGAAGACAGAAGTAATACGTCCCCCCGAAACATCGATGAACCTCGAACGACGATGCGTTACATTCAAAATAGTAGTATAGACTCTTAACCACTAATGTTGCTTAAAATGTACAATATAACTTCTGTGTAAAACTCCTGCCGTGGGATAGCTTCGCACCAAGCCTTTAAAATGACATTTAGAAATGTTCTTACAAGTTGAAAAAGACAGTTTTTTATTTCACAGGTTGGATTGTTTCAAATATAGAGTAATTGAGTTGAGGGAGAAATATGTGGCTAGTATTAATAATATTAATGTCACGTAATTGAGTGAATATAGACGGGGTTTGGATTGGTAATCGGATTTAATGGACTCGTGCTAATCGTAACCACAAGTAAGGATTATGCTCTCACTGTTCTACACACTTCACAAATCACTACAGGACACACTGGGTCTTCTCAGTCTGTTACAGACTTTACTAGCCGTTGCTTGGTGGCGACTTCCAAAAGTGGACGGTCTCCTTCCTCTGGGTTCCCGAACTATCCTCGACCTCAGCTACGGAAACTCTAGACTGACTAACTCTCCAACCAACTAGTCAACTCGCTCCAGTTCCCAACTTGTCTCGGCCATAATAACTCGGCACGGATCACATAGAAAACACTGTTCCTCTGTTGGGATGCCCACGTGATCGCTATTCAGACATTGGCTAGGAATGGCTGTTGTATAGCTGCTTATTTCGCTATTGCCTAGCAATGGGTCTACATGCCACACTGCTCCCTCCTTCAGGCAGCTCTACCCGAGTAGCCTACAGGCTTACCGCCATTTCTTCTAAGGGCTGTGCATGTTAGGCGGGTCCCTTGTCACCACGTCAGTGTCCAAGTGGTCTAATACTTAGTACATTCACAGACAGCGCTACCATTGTTATTGCCTTTGTTATCAGCAGGCCTAAAATATCGATAGGTAAAGTTTAAGGTGCCCTTGAGTTCAGCACCAACCCTTGGTCATGAAGGTAAATAAAGGGCATGGAGGTAGGTCTACAAATAAAGCATTCTGACACTCGAAATCATTTAGAGATGAGAACTCAGTGTCAGTCTCTGGTCGCTTAACGCCCAGTACTCTCCAGACTAAAGTGTGCTTGTGTGTGTGTGTGGGTGTGTATCATAATACGTAGTTCGAAAACTGGTGGCTCTGAAGCCGTAGCCACTGCAAGAAGCAGCTAATGGTCACTCAGCGAAGAAATTCCGCGCCCCTACGGGACCTAAATGTTCATTATCGTTTTCACAAGAGAACTGGGGTTGCAAAATCCAGCACCGAAGACTTTTCTCGTAATACCATTATCATAACGATGTCTTAAAGCCTGAAGAAGATAAAGAGAGAAGAGAGAACAGTAGGGGGAGTAATGCGAGACATTTTTAACAGGGGAAACAGAAGAATATCCGGCGTTGAGGGTTCTCTAAGGCAGTGCCTGCTCGCTCTTCTTAAACGGCCGATTGGAATAAAGGGTTAAAGCACAGGGACGTGAAGAGGACAGAGGGGTAGGAAGTGGGCTATTTTGTAATTACGCAGGAGAGGAAAGAAGTTGAGCAGGGTCTTTACTGCCTTAGAGCTTTGATATTAAAATTTGGAGGAATGCAATAGGGTGAAATTTTATGTTAACATGGCGAGGAATGCATGTGAATCACGAAAATGCAGCGCGTAATTTGGGTACAAACTGTACGTTTGCTCTATCCGCGAGGAATATTATGGAGAACTATGAAGTCTGAAATTCATGTAAATAATATTTATGAAATAAGTTCACAACTACAAAAAACACGGCCAATCTCAATTAAAATCACCAGTAGGCTAATGCTCTTTCGGGAATTACGAGTAATTGCTGTATATTGTGAGAATGATAAGAGACACGTAAATATACTGTGTGAGGAAAATTGCACGCGACGTGTGTTCAGTCTGTGATAGGGCGATTCTACTGAACCGTAAAAAAAGTGAACTAATTAAGCACTACGCCATGAAGGCGTATGGGGGAGTGGATGTATAGATCCATATTTTCTTGACCTCGGCACTAGGTGGAGGTGAGTGGTCAGCTTCACGCCCCTGTCGCTTTACCCTCGGGGAAAGAGCCCCCGGTACCCATTGGATAGGAGGTTGGATGGGCCCCAGAGCCGGTCTGGACGATATGAAGAAGATAAAATTCTGACCCTACCGGGACTCGAACTCCGAACCCTCGGCCGTCCAGCCCGTAGGCAGTCGCTATACGCTACCCCGACTCCTCTACTGAGCCATACATTTTCAATTTTATAGAAGAGCGAAAATGACAACGGTTTATTTTTAAGTACTTCCTCCTTCATGATCCCTCCTTCCTTTCTTGTTTAATGACGAAGGATCAATAAACTATGATTATCCTTTACTATAGTTGCAATATTTTTTACAGCAGCAGACACTGGATATTTTACACGAAGGTCATAGGATTTCCGCGAGTGCAGCTTGAATAATTATAACCAGAATGATTTACGTTCCCGAGCGAATGTCTCGTTTCCGACATGCAATAGTCTATTCAAACTATAGCCGTACATGATCTTCAAGATAACAGTTAGTAAACAATAGACTATAACCATAACTACAGAAAATAGATGATGTGAGGGGGGACGGGAACCTATGACTCTACAGGAAGGCGCTAATTTTGCAGTGGCGGCAAAGATATGTTCTTCCTTTGATCACAGACTGACCTTGCAAACTGCTAGAAATAATGCAATTCCATGATACAATGCGTTCATTGGCACTTATTAATGGAGGAGACAAAGGCTCTGATTGAGCCGTAGCTCCAGGAATAGTAACGGTTAACGATAGCGATAATGCCAATGAAGATGCATAACGACGGCGAAGACGACGATGAAGATGTTAATAATAATAATAATAATAATAATAATAACAACAACAACAACAGAAATGATAAGCCAGGATTCAATTCCCGACAGCCTCCAGACCGGCTCTGGGGCCACCCAGCATCCCATCCAATGGGTACCAGGGGCTATTTCCCAAGGTGTAAAGCGACAGGGGCGTGAAGCTGACCACTTACCACCATCTAGTGGCGAAGTCGAGAATGGTGGAGCCATACCTCCACTTCCCCACACGTCTTCAAAGAGTGGTGCTTAATTAAGAACAGGGATAAATTTCAGGAGCAATGGTAAGTGGGTTCCTTGTCACCGCGGTATGGCGCGTCCTCAGGTTGCGGATAGGGGAGATGGCCTGCAGATATGGAGGGCAGCTGCGAATATAGGGAATAATCAGTCGCGGACAGACGATAAGGGGTGGTCCTCCAGTTTGGGGCTGTGCTTTGGGCTGAAAACTCCCCACGGCAAAAAAAAAGCTTGTTACCAAACGTCGCAAAGGGCCTCAGACTTTGACGGATTCTTGGGATAAAGGACCCAAGCTAAGAAAAAACGGGAATACTATTAAAATGGATCTTAGATAGGATGGGATGGTATGGATTGGATTGATCTGGCTCAGGATAGGGACCAGTGGAGGGCTCATATAAGCACGGTAATGAATCTTCGGGTTCCATAATATTTCGGGGAGATCTTGAGTAGCTGAACAACTGGCGAGTTCTCAAGAATGTTTCAGCTCCACGGAGAGAGTCAGTTCCTGATTAGATACACTATTCAGTATTGGAAATGAAATAGCCCGTAGGCCTGAACTCTGAACAGAGGAAAGAAGAGCAGTAAGAGAGACAGAAACAAACTGGAGAAAGTAAAGTAGAGAAACGATGTCATGCAAATTACGAGTATAATATAAAAAAGAGATGCGATACCGCTGCTCAATTGTATCCAGTAAAACCGTACAATTTTGTATACTTCTCTTATTATAAATTTAAATTTGAGCATGCATCAAGCTGGTTAATGGAACCTTCCACCTGCAGTTCGAAAAGGATATTGAGTAAGTCTACACATAGCTTAACATTAACCGGACTGGGCACTTCCTTGATTTTATTGATCATTTTTAGCGTTGTACGGATTTCTGACACTACGTGGCTTCGCATAAGAAATATCAAGATTATTTTAAATAGTGCCTTCAAAGGAAACGTAAGGAATCAGCTTTAAATTTCCGGAAGTTATGGCAATGCAGTCTTCTTGGAGAAACTCATACAAACCGTTGGAAACCTCTCAAGATAAGTGGTCCATAGATGGTACTGGGTAGATTTGCGGGGAGGACTACTACTAGCATGGGCGCTGGGACTGTTGCTTACTGCTGCGATACATTGCAGACCACTTAGCTGTAAGTGAACTCTTCATATAAGGAATTGCCACAGAAATGAGTTGAAAGAAAGCTTTTGATGACAATTGCTAGACGTGAATAGTCAGGGAAATTAATAAAGATTAATGCTCATGGTAAAGGAGTATAATTAGAAATGCAGAGGCCAACGCTTTCTATATATATATATGTTTTCTTTATACAACATGTTCTATAACAGAAGTGTGTTCAGTCCAAAGGAAATTAAAAAAAGCCACTACTTTTAAAAGCGACTGGAAATGAAAGAGTGTCGTCTCAGAAAATCTGCAGATGTTCTGTGTAACTATTTAACTTTCTTAGTAAAATATTGTATGGGCTTTATTCAGAATCGAAATACAAAAAACACTATTAATAAAGGGGATAGTAAATGTCTTCTTCTTCCTGTTCAGTTAACACGAATAATATCCGTTGACCTGTTCCGATTAATAATTATTTGCGATAAAAATCGTTTTAGATATTTGGTAGAGTTTCTTTGGCGGTGGATCTATCGAGCGTAAAGACTTTTCCTACACAGATTACGACAGTGCAGAATAATGCGGATATACCCTACGTCCACGTCCCGAATGAAATTAAAACAATGGAGCTAGAATACTTATGTTACACGGTCAGTCAGAAATCGGTGATTGTAAGTTACAGGAAATGGGGGCACGCAGTAGCGTAGTTGGTTAAGGCACTGTGCTACAAGCCGGAAGCTCGCGCCTATGATTCCCGATGAGGTCACTGGATTTTTCAGTTTACCTAATCCTTCCAGTCGTACTATGGCCCTGGGGTCGACTAAGGCGCTAACAGTAATGAGTACCAGGAATCTTCCTGGATGTAAAAGGCGGCCGGCGTGTAAGGCTGAGAACCTGTGAGATGACGGTCTAGAAAATGTGGAAGCCTCGACGTCTCATAACCTTATGGGCCTCCACGGCGATTGTAAGTTACATCGCTGGAGTAGTAGCTGAACAAATTAATGAAACAACAAACAGGTCACTCAATTTGTAGAGATTTATACATTGAAGGTATATCGAAAAATACATCTGAGTAATATCTACAGCTCGATAATAAACGTCTCATAAAATGTGGTTCATACTGAACCAACACTAACAAAAATTATGTTCTCCAAACAAAGTTTAATCGCTGTGAGAACATCTACTCCTACATCACGTTTAATGCAAACACTAAAATACCACATTTAATAAAAATCTGTCGAGTAGTTTCAGAGATGAAATTTTGGAGGTGGATGAATAAACGGACAATACCTCCCCTTGTTTTTATTTTACGCAATTTGTGTACATGCCCGAGTAACTTCTCAGTTAAAAAGTTGGGGATCATATTATATTGGAAGGCTCATTAAATCCGAGCGAATGTGGTACACAAGGAATGCATAAAAACAAGACCAAGTGCTGATCTGCTCGTAGCAACACAGAAAATCGCAACGCCCCTGACTGAGGTGTCACGGACAGATGTTTGGCAGCGACCAGTAGCACGGTGTGACCACGCGGCCTGCATGCCGATGTGCCAGTAATGAGCCCCATGCATGCAGAACACGCGGGCCAATGAATTCTGTTTGTACACGAGTTCAAATGAATTACTCGTCCAATCGATACAGCCACTGGCCGGCGGGGGGCAGGTGGAGGAGTGAAGATTGGTTTCGCGCTACAGCTGTTACGTAATGGGGGACACGAGTCACAACTTATCACAAAATAGTATTAAAAGAACATATCGCATTGCCCCAGGAAAGAAGCTTACGATCTTGGACAGCTAAAAAAATTTGAAATTCCAGGTTTGAATTCCGCTCGAAGTATGAAAGCATTTCCTTGTTCTCAGGCGCGTTATTAATGAACTGTTATAAAATGTGCCTCTCAGCTAAGCAATGTCTGTCTGTGCGTCTGTCCTGTCGCATGTAACAAACAGAGAACCGTTAAAAGGTTTTAATAATGTTTTTTTTTTACAGGGGATTGTTTCTAAAATCTGTCGACATTTCCCATCCTTGCAAACCGAACAAAACGGACTATTTAAATGGGTGTGCGCGCGCATTTTGATGGCAACTCGCTTGTAACTCGTAGAATATTTACCGGCGCAAAAACTATTTCGAACCGAAGCAAAGAAAACGTAAGCGTTTATTCTACGTCCAGTACACATTTTCCCCGAGCGTTGCAGTTTTCGCGATAATTAAACAGAATATATATACATTTAAGCTGCCACCTCGTAACTCAAGAATCTTTTTCTGTCACCGCCCATCCACCCTGCTTGTTTTACAACATTTATAAGTGAGTATAAAGTGTTAGGATTCACGATTCAATGATGTAGAGGCACTAACAGACAGAGCTCGCACACCCGGTACAGTGACTATACTAGGGGTTGGGCGACTGAGGAGCTGGGGTTAGAGTCCCGGGCAGAGGAAAGAGGTCTTTCTCTCCTCCGTAACGCCTAGGTCGGACCTGGGTCACACCCAGTCCCCTCAACAATGGGAAAAGGCTGTTTTCTTGTGGGTAAAGCAGCAGGAACGTGAAGCTGATCATCTCCATCTAGTGCCGAGGTTAGGAATGGTGAAACCGTATTTCCACTCCCCCACAACTCTTCACTGCATGGTGCTTAATTTTAATCTGTCTGTGATGTGGTGTTCTGTTCTTTGCGATGGACCAACTACCCATAGAAGGGGACTTATCAGTAACTAAAGGATTCATATATTCATAATTAATTCTGAATGAACAAAGATCGAACCTTGAACCTGTCAGTCCACATAATATAACCTATGTAGTTGGTAATATGTCGATAAATAAACGAGAAAACAAACGTTAAGATGATAATGTCATGTGCTGATGCTGCGAAACATAGCGAGCACACTACGATATGTGCATCGACAGGAAAGCAAAACGGTGATTATGAACAAGTTTCAAAATGGCTGCAAAATGTTAAGGTGTTCTTGAGGGTCCATCTGAGATGGGGCTCAAAATGCACCACTTGTAAAAAGCGGTGCAGTGTAAAAGTTTAAGAGGAAGGGGATACGGGAGACCTATTACTCAACAAATAATTGATCAATACTTGTAAAAAGGTAAAAAAAAGGTAATGTTATCCCTATAACAGATCGTGGATGCCCATAGGGTTGTGAGACGTCGAGGCTCCCACATTTTCTAGACAATCGGCTCACAGATGGCGGTGAGGTCAGGCTTACGCGCCGGCCGCCCTTTACCCCCAGGGAGATTCCTGGTATTCATTTCTGTTAGGGGCTGAGTTGACTCCAGGTCCACAGTGCGGCTGGAAGGATTAGGTCAATTGAAAAATCCAATGACCTCATCGGGAATCTAACCCTCGACCTTCCGGCTTGTAGCACAGTGCCTCAACCAACTACGTTACCACGTGGCCCAAATCAATATTTGCTACTTTGTTTATAATAGAGAAAAGAAACGAAAGAAGTTTATTATATCGGCCTTATGGAAAGAAATAAAATACAGTAGATGTGAAGTGAGCTGAGGAGGGCACGACCACCAGCAGCAGCATCATACTTGGCCTTATCAGGTCATTCGCCTAGCTAAGGACAGCTGATTGAAACACACGACATTTCTACCACCACTCGGTGGATACAGACAGTTCATTACTTGCATCTCTATTTATTACTCGGATTGTCTGACTATGCTATATCAACGACAGAAATTAAGTAGCGTCGGATAAGATTATAGCAGCATAGAAACTGATTTGCGATGTACATTTTAACTTTTTCAATGACCCTATGTAAAAGATACCTCTCTTCTCCTAACGTCATTTGATATCTGACAAGAAAATTGTCCCGGCTTCTCAATGATACAAAATATACGTTGCCACAGAAATATTTTAAACAGAGAATTTTTTTAAAGAGGAAAACAGAATTCAACTGTTTACGTACTAACGGTCGTTCCATTGAAAAAGAAATCTCAGTTCTTCGTTGAAAACTCCCTGTTATGAGGTCACTGACGACAGAAACAAATCAAATTGTTTTCGTACAAGAGCCCAACAGGAGGCCGTCATGTGCAAATGACACCGAGAGGAAGAAAACTGCGTGTGATATCTGTTGAGTTACTGTTTCAGTGTTCGCGTGGAAGGACTGGGGGAACTATGGAAAACAAGAAGATCTGAGAAGAATTAATCGCCTACTTTCCTTTGATACGACACGGATCGTATATAAAACGACATGTCCAACAATTCTTCTATTGTTGCGTGTATTCGTTGCTGCGGTAACATTTTTACCGAGCCGTTGCCAAGAAACGATAGGAGGGATACACACACAGACACACAGACTGGTGGGAGGGATTTATGAAGTACGCCGTTGAGATGGCCTCAGATGCCATGACACACATACCAAGTTTCATAAGGATTGGTTCGGGCATTCAAAAGTTGATAGGGGGGATTTATAGATACACAGACAGCATGGTGATCTCATAAGTCTACTTTTATTTCTTAAAAATAAGGAAAATGGGCTAAAAACCGTCGCTGACAGCTAAGGGTTCAAACCAGATATTTTCTCAATATGAGACAGGGTCATATCACCATTCCCACATTTGTATTAAGGTGGCAGTTCCATAGTCCATTAAACAATACTGTATCAGTTGCTCATGTTACGTAACGTAACGTAATTAACATGTTCATTTTTATTTCCGTTTTATGGAGTTGATCCGACAATTCATTTACGTATTTAGGTTTTAAGACCGTCTCTGTGGTCTAGCGGACAGAGTTCCTTACTACAGATCCAGAGGTCCGGTTTCGATTCCTGGCGCTACCAGATTTTCTGAGAAGTAGTGAGTCTGAATGGGGTCCACTCAGCCTCGTGAGGATAATTGAGGAGCTATTCCAAGAAAATAGCAGCTCTGGTCTGAAAACGGAGATTAGCGGCCGTGGGGATCCGTTGCGCTGACCACGTGACACCCTCTATCCGCAAAAGTTGGCACTAACTTCGCCGACAAGCGGCGGTCGCTCGGTCGGTATAGTTCGCTTGCGGATTTTAGGCCACGGAGTTCTTTTTATGGTTTGTTTAACGACGCTGTCAGCAATTCAGGCTATATACCGTCAAATGATTAGATCAATATAAAATGGCGTGGAAGGAAACAATCTTGGCCCAACGTAAGTTACTATCCTAGCAGGAGGAAATCGGGGAAAACTATGGAAACCTCAGTCATGATAGTCGATACCTCGGAAGAAATTCGAACTGGGAACCTCTCGAGTACAATTCAGAACTGTTACCACTTGAACAAACTTGCTCGGTCTGATTCTACGAAATGTGAGATATATGACAAATTATTTCATATATCGTATTGCATAATGCAATTACATATGTTCGTAATGAATGGTCTATCTCTTCGGTTTTAATGCCACAGAATGGCGTTAACGTAGGCGTTTAGGATTACTGAGTTTCTGGGCTTTGCTAATCCTCCATTATTCAGAACACGTTTCATAAACTCGGGTGAAAATGTGGGGAGGCGCCCGCTCAGTTGTATCCTTCAGAAAAGTGGTGATCTCATTCAATGGAATGAAACGTTGTGCTCTGTTCAGGACACTAGGCAATGAACAAAGTGCTAAATACAATATATCATCATCATCATCATCATCAGAACTATTTATAGTTGACATATGTTTAGACATGTTACTAATGAATAGTTAATTAAATTTGTAGTCTATTATTTATACTTTAAAATGTGAGAGAAATGATGGAAACGAAATGCTGTTCAGCGGGTCTATGAATTAGACGGAGCTGAAAGCCATTAGTCTTCTAGACAAAGTTTGTTAAAAGCAATATACAAGGGTAATGTCATAATGCCGAAGGACATTGAGTTCAATTACCTAACTTATTTACTGGATCTCCTACTGAATGTATAGAGCCCAAACAGAAGTAGGCATATTCACTGTGTACTGAGAAAATGCTTTACGTTGCATGACACGGCGCTGTTCTACAAGACATTGTATTCGGAGAGAGAGAAGGCCTCTGTCTGCAATAATCAAACAATCGTCTTGGAATGACTACACAATTCAGTTCAATTACTTTGTGTAAAGGTAAGGCGGTGGGTGATTATATAATGCACTCTAATGGCCGAGAAATGGGATTTGCAAAGATACTGCATTAGTCAATGTCACCTTGACACCTGTGACCCACGGCCAGCTATGTATGTATAGAAGTATCTTGAACCTGTGACCTCGTAGAGGGCAGAACGTTTGTTACGCTTCTTGTTATAGCCACTTTCAAGTAGCAGACAAAAGACGACAAACGTCCGCAACAAAAACGACAGCTGCTATGTCTTCCATATTCATTAAGCCCTACAATCGGGTCTACATCTCTAATTATGTTAATTTTAATGCTATATAGAATGGAAATAATGAGATTGTTCTTTTATATCTCAGTGTATTACATACAGGGCGGATGGAGAAGGTATTCTTGAATCATATAGGATCTGGAGTTGAACCATAATCAAAACCTTGAAATAAATAATTTGATATAATTACTTGAGGTACAAAGAGTCATTTAATTTAACTCCATAACTACGAAAATAAGCCAAGCAGTCTAGGGTATGAAACGTCTTCGTCTGCTTAAACACTGAGATCGTGGGTTCGACTCCCATTCGAGGGATGAATGTCCGTTTGTGTTGTCCTGATCACCTGTTCAAGGAGTCCTACCAACTCTCTATAAGACTCATAATTTCATAATTAATTCTGAATTGGAATAGGCAAGAGATCCTAATCCGTTAAAGTACAAGAATTATAAAAATAGCATCCTAAATTTAGAAAACTGTGTAACTGACTACATACTGGAAGACAAGCGGCCTTAGCTTTTGGCAGGAAGGGTTGTACACACAACTTATGAGTCCGGGGGGAGGCCAACAGCTTTATGACGTGTGCTTCCAATTTAGTGGAATACTGGACAGTGCCTTGAAACACGCCAAGCCTCTTCTTTCCCCTTCTTTTAAAAAAATTATCAACCTCCCATTCGTAACTACATAATCAATTCAGTTGACAAAGAAGCATTAAAACACATTTCTGCCTAACGTAGTGTTTCCAGTTATGTCGTACCTAAGACTGCTTTACAAATTCGCTGTGTCGGCACTTATTTCTCACGCTGTAAATATTCAAAGGCAACAGCACAAAAACAATTAAATAAGTCAGGTCTTCAAGGCAAACTAAGGAAACAGCCTACAATTTCCCAGGGCACTGAAAGCGACAAGATCCCGTGGCGGGGAGAGGAACTACGGTCATATTGATCCCAGCGCTGGGAGTGACGTCACAAAACCACTTGTTACTTTGAAGATAAGTCAACCTGAGTCCACTGAAACAGTTGTATAGTGTACATCTGTGGGAATCTCTGTAACATCACCTGGCCTCTCCGTATCTCAATTTTCCTCAGTCATGGTTGAATAAAGCATGAACCCGTCGGGTGTTTCACACTTAAAATAACTACTTCTATGTTAACCGGATGTCACAGATTACAATCTAATAGATCTTGAATTCAGCTATGTAAGGTTTTTGTTAAGTTGCTGGTACATTTGCTTCTTGTTCGGGTGGGCTCAAAATCGAATCCTGGCATTTGACTGAGTATTGTCGTTATTTTCCTCGGTTTCCCTAAGGAAATGCTGGATGAGTACCTCAACATGCTTACAGACCATGTCCGTTTCTTCCCAAATGTATTAGTCCTACTGTTAGGCGCAATATAACCTATGCAATTAATCAGCCGTTAAGTAAGCCAACAAACGAATCTAAATTCATTTGTCATTCTTACCTTAAATAAGCGAAACTGTTCCTTAAGTGGTATATTATGGCCTACATGAATAACCAATTAGCCGGAAGGGCAGAGCAATCTCTCCACATAAGGCAGTTCATTCATATCTAGAGATATATATTTATTTTCTCCCTTGTAATTTCGTGAATAATTGGTTCACATAGAACGTGTTCTCCAGATTCATTTCTGCTTTACATACTTCATTCCCCCCTTATTATCTTCTGTTCTTCATTTTCCTTATCTTTCTCATACTTTAGCAGGCGAACTGACGAAGATTAACTTTATCAGACGAAGGAGTTCTATCTTGTATGATACAACGCCGTGTAGTCCGTTGAAATTCAACCGATGTTTCAGAGGGACATATCGCCTCCATCTTCAGAGTCTAAGAGCAAGTTAAGCAAGAAATCACCGTGAAGAAGGCAGCAAACAGAGCTCTCTGTTTAGTAGTTTCGGAGGCGAAACTTTTGAAAGGAGAGAAAACCAAAACCTCACCTCTGTGTGTGAACATTACACGTTTTGTCCATAAAGGACGCAAACTCATGCGGGCGGTATTGAAGATGCTATGCGATTACTTGTAATCTTGTTATAATAAGAAATATCTAAGTAAGAATACACATTATCGTATCCTTGCCGACTATATTTTGCAAGGACATATGGGTTATGAGAAAGAAGTGGTATAAATTGACATGTGATATTTTGTATATAGTTCAATGTATAAGGTATGGGTCTTCTTGGCCCTTACACCGCGACCACAGTGTTCTATTGTGCCTTTGTATATAGTTACTAGACAATTACTTGTAAGATAAGAAAATTGGAAGCAGGCTGCAAAATACAGTTCTGACTTACATCAGTTAAAAGTGAAACAATACTGCAGACGAAATAAAAGAAGAGATTCCATACAATGAAGACCGCCTCTGTGGTCTAGTTGTCAGAGTTCCTGCATACAGATCCAGAAGTCCCGGGTTAGATTCCCGGCGCTACCAGATTTTCTGAGAAGTAGTAGGTCTGGAACGGGGTCCACTCAACCTCGTGAGGATAATTGAGGAACTACTTGTATGAAAAAGTAGCGGCTCCGGTCTAGAAAACCGAGATCAACGGCCGTGGGGATCCGTTGCGCTGACCATGTGACATCTATTCACAAAAGTTGGTACTAACTTCGCCGACAAGCGGCGGTCGCTCGATCGGTATAGTTCGCTTGCGGACTACAGGCCACGGAGATTGTTTTTTTTTGGTTTCCTACAATGACATCGCTGCCAGGGAGAAAGAATACATGGGGAGATCTAGGCTTAGATGGACTAAATCACATTGTCTTTCAAAAGACCTTCAAGGCATTCAATCTTTGAGAAATAAGAAAAGAAAATAACCTGTATCGAATTTCTACGCCAAATTCAGAGTACCATGCAAAGTAAATATAAATTTGGGAAGAACTCTGCATGATATCAGGCCAGACCCAACATACTACGCCGAATACTACAGCGGACGGACAGCATGAGGTGTGAACTGAGTGTATCGACCGGGGGTTCCTTCCCCTTACCCTTCCTTTAGGGGCTGACTCCCCTTCCCTTGCACGAACCGCAGTAAATATAGCAGTTTGAGTTCACCGCCTGCAGGTCTTGTTTAGACTAACCCGCAACACTCTGGAGCACGAGAAGTCGCATAACACTACGGCGCCAGGTCTTATCTCTCCACCTTCCTGCGACGTTGTACGTTTCATCTCTCAAGATTTAGGGTCTAAGGCGAGGCTTGTCAGTTTTATTTAGTTTATGTCTCTTATAAAGATATACAGATGAAACTTCTGCCCTGACTGTGTCAAGCTCCGCATTTTGTAGGATATGTAGAGCTTTATTTCAAACCAGGAAAGTGAATCCGCCCGCCTCTTCAGTCCCGTAGCTGGAAGAGACGCACTTCATGAACTGCCGTATTTAATAACTGACATGGCACAATGGTACCAGCGAGCTAGGGGCTGGGGCATCAACACTAACCGAGAGCTTAGTGCATCACATGAAATCCCTGATCTGGTAGTCGATATTAAAAGCAGGATTGAGTGGTGGGGGCATGTGGTCGGAATGAGCCAAACAAGGCTGACTAAGGACGTTTTGGAAGCTAGACGGTACAATAAGTTCTGTGAAGTAGTAATCGCCAAATTTCCTTTGATACGACACAGACGGCATAGAAAACTAAAAAAAGGGGGGGGGGAGCATATAGACAGCAAGATGATTTCGTAAGCCTCCCAACAATAAGGGGGATACACAGGCAGGCAGACAGACAGGAAGGTGATCTCACAAGCCTCATAAGCCAAAAAATTAGGGACATATACAGACGGATACACAGACAGCAAGGTGATCCCATTAGCATTCTTTTACTTTTTTAAAAATAAGGAAAGTAGGCTACAAGGTGTGAAGATCAGACTGAGATGGCTGGAAGATGAAGAGAATGATATGCGAGAACCAAAAGTGAAGAGGTGGAGGCAAACGGCAAATAATATAGAAGACTGGGCATATGTCATAAAGGAGGTCAATGTTCATAGAAGATCGCAGAGTGAAGTGAGATAGCATTCTGCAGCGGTTCTACGCGCCAGTTACGAACATAATCTACCAGGTGCCCGGAAACTAAGTTTCCTACTAAATGAAATTCCGGTTTATGTAAAGCATGGGGCTTGCTTACAAAAAATCATATCATATACTTAACATCATGGTGTATGATCTTCATTAAGACGTTTAATTCTTTATTATGGAACCGAAAGCCATGTTCATAAAAGACCGCCGCTGAATCTCGTTTAGAGTCAGTTCAATTCAGTACACAGCTCCACAACATAATACAATGAAAAATTTTATAATATTTTTTAGTCTACCCCTAAATAGGATTTTACCATCGACGTTTCTCAATATATTTTTAGCTTACTTTCCTTCTTAACTGAAAGAAAATAGACTCATTGGATCACCATCCTGTCAGTTTGTGTGCCCCTTCAGCTTTCGAAATATTTCGCCGATTTTCACGAAATTTGGTATAGATATTTGTTACTTGAGGCCACCTCCACATGATACTTTTTAAATCCCTACAACTAGTAGAAACGATGCAGCAGACCCGCGAACGTATGAAGTGGGAGAGACACTATAGACAATCACGTTAGGATACCTATATGGAGTATGGCAATATACATGCAAATATATGAAAGCAGTACTTTTGTAGGTTGTAAAGCATTGACATGGCGGTTGTGCGAAAATTTCCGTTGGGTGTCGGCATTGACTGCGTAAGCCAATGAATCGACTTAGCTAAGTAAATCATATGTCGTAGTTGGTGATAAGATAGATCATGAAAGTATCTTCATGTGACACACGAAGTACTGTTTCAGAATTACAAGTAATAAGTCCTTAAACTCGTGGCCTGTAGTCCGCAAGCAAACTATACCGACCGAGCGACCGCCGCGTGTCGGCGAAGTTGGTGCCAACTTTTGCGGATAGAGGGTGTCATGTGGTCAGCGCAACGGATCCCCACGGCCCTTAATTTCGGTTTTCTAGACCAGAGTCGCTACTTTTCCATTCAAGTTGCTCCTCAATTATCCTCATGAAGCTGACTGGACCCCGTTCAAGACCCACTACTTCTCAGAAAATCTGGTAGCGCCGGGACCTCTGGATCTGTATGCAGGAACTCTGACCACTAGACCACAGAGGCGGTCCAATGAGTTCTTAATAAAGATAACATAATGATGTGAACAGTAACATACCTGTAGGCCTAGACATCTATACAATAAGGAAGTATGCTTTATGAGTTATGCTGGAAACCATTAATTTTTATGCAGGCCTATTTCTTGTTTACTAATATATTTACAAGTCTCGCTCATCTAACCCTTCTGATTTGACTATCCTAATGACATTAAGGGAAGAGTCAGATTGCGAAATTCAACCGCTATGTGCTTATGAGATATTCTGTTACACAGTTTAGAAGAGTACCAAGTTCACACTTAGACCATTAAGACTAATTTTCTCGTTATGATCCAGCTACTTTCTTCCCTTCCCCTCCCGCCACCACATTCTTCACGACTGTCATTCTACGTTATATATAAATTCACGTAAAATATATGATGTCTACATTAATAGCATTCGAGTCGCTCCTATATCGAAGTTCATTGGTCATTTTAGATATGTTAATGGTAGTAATTGTAAATCACGAAAGTGGATTGCTTTCAATGGCATGACATCCATACCGAGTTTCAAATAAAGATTTGAAATTTATTTAAAAGTGGGGATATCAGGGGGCACACATATTTATACGTTATTATAAGCTTAATTTTTGTTATAATTAAACTGGGCTGACGAAAGGAATAGTCTGGCATCAATCAATGGAAAGCGATTTTATTTCAGTGTTTAGGAGTCTGAATTTAGGAATCCTTTTAGAACGTCCACAAGTGTTCCAGAATGCGGTTTGCAAATACCTAATACACAGAATTATTGTCAACTATATAAACTGAGCAGCAAAAGAAACATACAGCTCATGTATAAGGCGCGCCAAAAGCTATGTATCATACTTTAACTAAATACAGAAATTCATTCAGATCGAATGTCGAACAAAATTCGACTTCTTTCCACGTGTAACCTGTTAGAATCCGGATCTGATGATGTAAAATAACGGTTCACAATTTTCGTGGGTTTCCAAGTAACAGCAGGAAATCGATAATACTTTTAAAAAGCCCACGCTGGTTCTTACTCTTGCATCCTTCTCTATATCACAGTCACCCTAACGCGTTATAACTTCTATAATTGAAACAGACCAATAAGGACTAAGGCACATTAACGTGTTTCTTACTGCAACAATGTCACCTTTCCACGCTACATTTATTAGTAAAAATTTTTGCCTCGCATATAGTATTTACGGTAGCGCAGACATGAATCATTGATGAAACGCCATAAATAGTAAAGATTACCAAAGAAAAGATATAAAAGTAATTTCCGAACGACTCTCTTAAAAGCCGATGTAATACAGAGAAGAATTGCCCGGTGTTTCTGGGCAAGAAATGTCGTGCACAGAAGACAGCGTGTCATATTAGTTCAGTTTTACTAATCTGAAATTAAACGAGAGCTTTAATTCTCTTGTAACAACCAGACCCGATGTCTCGATAAATTAGTTCCCTTTGTTATGACTGGCTATACATTTAGTGCGCAGGACAAAATAAGAACATGTAAATGTAAGATTTGAGGTTTTCACGGCGGTGACTATGAAGAAAGCCGTCTTCTGGGATGTGGAGCCGTGTAGATATTGTGTTAACCGACGTTTCGGAGGAATGTATCGCCTCCATCTTCAGAGTAGAAGACAAGAAGAATTCCGCGAGCGAATCAGCGTGAGCAGGTACAACTGTTGCACCTTAATTTTAATTTTATATGAGACATTTCAGTCGTTATAATTTTATCTTGATAATGAAGTAATAAAACCATAAATTATTACATGAAGAAGTTAAAATTACTTATTGAACAAAAATATACCTTACACGTTTCGGCCCTTAAAGAGGAGAATTCTTAGTATACACTAATTTCTAGTAGTAATATTTACAACTGCTAGCGTAGAGAGTTCTTTGTTTATGTATAAATTGCCAATGGGATACGTAATTCTGTAGATATTATGGATTCTATTTGTGTTGTCTTTTTCTATGCAGATTGCGTGAAGGACATGAGTGATGTTATACACTTGCTTCAGCGTCTGTCATCCCTCGCTACGGTGTGCGACGTTCTGTGCAGGTGATGTGGTCGGTGTCTGGAATGGCCCCCTAAGGCCGGAACATGTACGGCATATATTATCAAATTAGTAAAAAATTTAACTACAACGTGTTATATTTGGTGGTTTTTGTTACTTCATTATCAACACATGAAGTCTGGTCATAGGTTCTCGTAGCTGTAACGCTCTATACTTGTATTCGGGAGGTGCTCGGTTAGACTCCTGGCCGAAATACTTGCTAATTTGAGTGTGGATTTTAGTGGTGCTCCTCTGTGCCTCCAGGTAAATAACGCGAGTGCCTCGATTAGATACACCGCGTCCTTCCAAATCCCCTTCAATTTATCATTCTAATATTCGACGCTACTGACAACGTGGTAAAATTCCTCTCTCCCAAAAGAAAGATTGTTCATGGGATAACTTGCAGGAAAATTATTTCTTGAAAGGCGATAAGAGCTTCGTGATATAAACAGTATCTATTGAAATATGCTGAGGTGAGCTATATGTGTCGGAAGGAACTGCGGGGAAAGGTCGTAGGGGTTTCCGGATCATTTTGATACTATGGAAGGCGAGAGATAACCGTAGCATTTCTGCAGCGGGTCATTGTGTCTTGATGTGCAAATAGCTACCCCTTACTGACAACAGGGAACAATGGGATGGTTCTCTGGTGGAGCCTCTACTGGAAACCAAAAGAATGTATAAAAAAGCTGGAAGAACTGGAACCCTTCAAGAAGGCTCAAATGAGGTACACAAGTTCAGTAAGGCATTCTAAGAAGAAGAGTTAGAGATTTTCTGTCAGGAAGTCAGTAACATTCGGAGTGCGGGAAAACTCCATATAATCCTTGTAAAAAATTCCAATGTCAAGTTTTGGACCTCTTTCTGTTTCCGTCTGGGAAATATAAATCCTAAAGAACGGAGGCTTTAAAGCTAATGCTGGGGAAAGTACACATACATGTCCTACTATATAAGGCTGTACTTCTTTGTAAAACGAGAATAAATATCGAAAAGCGAGCTAGATGGAACCTGTTTTATGAACATGCTATAACAATATTAAGTTTGAGCAAATAATACTCCGTGCATTATATTTTTCTGTTTATTGATTTCCACTCTGCGCCATAACACCCCAGTATATCCTATGTTCTCCAGTTTTCTTAACACACGGCTGTAGCATGTCTTCTAGCATCCAAAGGGACGAGATCAAAGCAAACTGTCATGAAAATTTCAAGGCGCTTCTTGAAGTAAATAGCAGTACATAAAAAGACTTCCTGTTTTGGAGGGTGTGGAATGATATAGATAAGATGCCTTCAGCCAGCCAGAATGCAGCAACTTATCACTGACCTGGCAGACTTTCTTCTCCTTTCGGCTTGTTACCAGGAGAATGTTGCGCAAACTAAAGGAAGGCGAGTCTGCCGCAACCATTACCTAACTACATGGAGCAAAGTCCTTCAGAACTTCAGGGCTGCTAAGCTTGTCAAGAAATTTACCTCCTTTTATGGTAACCAAAGATTCATTACCGTGTTCACAAGAGCATGCCACCGATCCCTATAGAGGACCGTGCGAATTCAGCCCATATCCTCGTGTGTTATTCTTTTAACATTGATTTTACTGTCTTCTCGTCTAAGTCTGGATCTCCCAACTAGAATCTTTCTTTGGATCTTCCGGCAAAAACTTTGTATTAATTTCTCTCGTGCGTGCTACATGGCGTGCACATCTAATCCTTTTTGATTTAATTCCCCTAATATTATTCATTTTGACCGAAGAGAGATGAAGTGACAGGAGGTTGGAGAAAAGTGCATAATGAGGTGCTTCATAGCTTGTACTCTTCTCCAAATATAATTAGAATGATCAAGTCAAGGAGGAGGAGGTGGATAGGACAGGTAGCACGAATGGGGAGAAGAGGAATGCATATAGATTAGCCGCTTAATCAAAATTAAGTTCAGATGTGTTACCTAACTTAAATAAAGTTGAATCCTTTCAGTTGCGCTTTTAGCAAGAACCACCTTATGAATCAGGAAAGTAAACAATGCCGCAAGGCTTAAAAAGGATATTTTTTAGCTTACTTAACTGAACTTTACTTAAAAGTAGGCTTATGAAATTACCTTTCTGCCTGCATGTCTGTGTATCCCCCCCCCCAACCCTTCAACTTTTGAATGTCTGAACAGCCCTTTTTAAACTTTGTAATGTTT
>NW_019733330.1:89263-89874 GCF_002891405.2 Cryptotermes secundus
CTGAACCAGTCTTTATGAAACTTGGTATGTATACCATGGCACCTGGGCCAATTTCAATGACGTACTTCATAAATCCCTCCCTTCAGTCTGTGTGTATGTATGTGTATCCTCCTTATCGCTGACAGGCATGGGCTCGGTAAACATATTCCCGCTTCAACGAATTTTTTTTTCTATGCGGTCAGTTTTTTTTATCAAAGGAAAGTAAGCGATTAGTTCCTCTCAGAACTTCCTGTTAAAATTGTGATCTGTCCCTGCGTGTAAGAGTATAAGCAAATCCGCGTCGGAAAAAATACTTCATTGTAAAATGTTGTAATTAGACTTATTTTGCTTTATATGTCCGGGGATAACGCACACAATTCTCAGTATGTCTCTTTAGGGAGGTACTTTCATTCCTGGCAGCTGAATGTCCTTCCTTATTTGTAAAAGTAACACGTGAAAAGCAAAACACTCAGGCATCGTAAGTTGTAATGACGAATCCCTGGAACAGACTAATTTTTTTTCCTTTGGCACTACAGCCCCAGTGGGCCTAGGCCTACCTCCATGAACTTCTCCGTTCACTTCGGTTTTTCTAGATCTTACACATTCGGTAGAACTCCTTGGGCGGGTGATCA
>NW_019733330.1:89904-139931 GCF_002891405.2 Cryptotermes secundus
AGAAAAACGCACACACACAAACTAAACATCCATGCCCTGAGTGGGATTCGAACCCAAGACCCCGGTTTCCAAGCGAGCGAAGAAAGTACATGCCTTAGACCGCTCGGCTACCGTGACCGGCGGAACAGACTAATACCAACTGTAATACATAGGCTTTATTGCGAATGTCTTAAATTGACGCGCAGGCTAATTAAAATACTGGTAAGAGAAATGACTCAACTCCTATAAATGAACTTATGTTTGAAATTATCGCACCATCCGCTACTGAAGAGGCGATGAGTGATTAATGTTGATAACTTGCATTTAAACTCAATAAACCACGTATAAAATTTTTGTTTATTATCGTTATTGTTGTAATTGATGACTCTAGATAAGTCTTTTATCATCTTGGACCTTGTCCGCATGGCAAGATGAAAATAGGAATTAAACTGTAGGCTATTAACTATACATTATCCATTACTGGCCCGTATCTCTCTTAAAATAAATTGTACTGAGATAATGAAACTCTACGTTTCTTACATTTGTATGTTCTTAACAGACTCCTACCGAAGGTTTATAACTGTGTGCATATTATATAGTGATCTCCTGGGTTATGGCAACGTACACGAAAAGGCGAAGCCAGACGTAGAAAATATAAAAGGCTTAAACTTGGCGGCGGTCAAGCTTACGACCGTTCAAATGACAAAGCTGCTGTTGTAGCATAAGATACGTAAGATAGGGATGATCTGCTTTGCAAAGCCTGGACTTACAGAGGACATGTGTATAGTGCAAAAGGAAGAATTTTGAATAACATGTTATATGTGCAATACGTACACTTGACAAAAGGCCAAGCATATTTATCAGAAAAATCAATCTTCTCGTCAGAGAGGATGTTATATAAGGAATGATCACAAGAGTTCAGTTGTAAAAAAAATATGGTCGCGAGTCTCAAGGGGCTTGACGCCAAGACGAATTGATTGGCGGTAAACCGACAGTCGTAAAGTAACTCTGACTCTGACTTCGCTGGGTCTGAGGTTGTTGTGACAGTCGCTCCCTGGCGGAGGTGCGGGAGGCGGAAGAGGAACCATTGTTGAAGCCGTTGCGTAACAACTCCTAGTGGGGACGTAGAAAATTTAGTACGTGCCATGGTGTACTGTAAAGTGTGAGAATTACCAACAGCGCTATTAATTACTTATGATGACAGTTTTAAAAGTCCAGTCAAGCCGGTTACCGATCCAAACGCCGTGTTTAGTAACTAAAATCGTGACTATATATATGGAGGGACTGGGGAAAGCAGCGTAGCCAGCCTTAACCGAGAATCAAACAGCTTCATAATACAAAGTAAGCTTTCACGCCACTCAATCCATCAATAAAGCATACCCATTTGAATATACGAACGGTTTTTCTTCCGGTAGGTACAGACTTATGTAACGTCTAAGGTAGGCCTACAATTTGAAAACACGGAATGCAAGATAGGCTGAGTCAGTTTCCTCTGAAATGCCTCTGCTCTCAGAATCTTCGGCATGAATAGCGCTGACAAGTTTCTGAGTAGACCTGCTTGTCATCTCTAAGCTAACACTTCGCTGATGTGCAAACATTTGTGTATACAACACCGATTAATACAAATACATTATCACAGATTCGATATAATGCCGATTGCATTCATACGTAAGGTTTCTCAGAAAAGCAACACCACGTGATCTGTGTACAGTCACGTCCAATATTGACAGCATCTTGTAACATAAACCATTTGCACAGTCATTAGAGTCATTAAATCAAGGATGAAATAGGCAGGGTATGTAGGATGCATAAGGAAAATAAAAAAAAAGCATGAAACATGTTGGTTGGAAAATCTGAAAAGAATAGATCCTTAGGGGAGACTTAGACGTAAAGGTGAAGGTAAAATTATTCCTGTGCTTAATTAATTAAGCACTATGCCAAGCCATATTAGGGAGTGGAGGTATACTCCAACATTCTTCACTTCGGCACTAGATGGTCGTGAATGGTCAGCTTCACGCCCCGGATGTTTTATCTCCGGAGACAGAGCCCTCGGTAGCCATCGGATAGGAGGCTGGGTGAGCCCCAGAACCGGTCGGGACGTTAAGGAGAAGAGAAGGATATTGTCCCTCCCCGGATTCGAAGCCTGGCCGTCCAATCCATAACCTTCCATTATTCCGATTGAGGTATCCCGGCTCTGAGGCTTAGATGTTGATGGAAGAATAATATTAAAATGTTTCTTAGAGAAATGTGATGTGAATAGGAGACTACAATAAGATTAAATATGCTTTTACGAAAACTGCTACAGAATCATCGAATTATACAAGACCAACTGAGTAATTCTGTCTTCGCTCGCTCGGAAGCCGGGATCGTCGGTTCGAATCCCACTCAGGGCATGGATGTTTGTGTGCGTTTTTCTGTGTTTGTGTACAGGTAGAGGTCTTGCGACGAGCTGATCACCCGCCCAAGGAGTCCTACCGTATGTCCAAGATCTAGTAAAACTGAAGTGAAACGGAGAGTTGCCTAGGCCCAAATGAGGGACGTAGAGCCAATGGAAAAAAAAAGAGTAATTATCAACTCTTCACAGAAAACATGGTGCCAGAGAGTAGATTAGTGAAAAGCAGCCAACAGCATACGAGGAAAACATAATGAGAACGTTTAACGTACATATATACTGTCGCCTGACTTTTCATAAACAAACAAAAGGGGTCAATTTTTTTATTGCTAGTGGGGTGGGACTAAGTTCCTTATACTGCGGCCACTTCTGGCCTATTGTACCAGCCCCAGATGATAGGTGAGGGNAAAGCGAAGAGACGAAGAACAGATGACACACTTTGGATGGGAGCAACCTTTTGGAAGAGAAAGGCTTAGTTAATAGACCCGTAAGTTATGTTTATGTAAACTGGATTCATATAATATTCGTCTATTATTATTATTATTGTGGGCATATGCTGAAATTTTCCCTTCCACGAAGTCGTGAACAATGGTTCGCCTGGTTTCTTCACGAAATTTAAAATTCGACGGGATTGTTGCTTATATATATATGTAAAATTACCTTTTTAAAAAAAAACACGACAACTCATACAACATTTATAAGACGTTATATTAAGCTCCGCTAATCATTAGTTTGCACGGGATCTCTTGAGAAACATCACCTTCCTAAAGAGTTTAATGAAAATTGGCCCCAAATGATCCATTAGAATGAAATGAATTATAGAAGCAGTGAACTGACATGCTGCAAATCAACTTCAATTCTCTCGTAGCAAAATTATAAGGATACTCAATTGCTAAATATTCCTCCGATCAGACAAATTATGCTGTCCCGTAAGCTTGATTTATATACTAGTGGCATCCGTTAGCCTCTATTTCGGTTAAATGTATACGCATGTACACTTCCAGCTAGAGATGATAAAAACACAGATAAAAATAATTATTGTTTACACCCGACTGTTATGTCCTAATTACATAAACTGTACAGATAAGGATAATAACTTTTACATTACCAGTAAGATAAGTTGAACATTTTTGCAGGTAACTGCATTCAATTTCTATAGCCTTACAACCGGTAGTTAAGAGCAGACGATATTCTGGAACATTTGCTACAATTAATTTACTGTGTGTCATTTACTACGGCATCGAACGGTATCGGGGAGACCTCTGAGCAAAATTATTAGGCAAGTTTCCCGCCCAAGTAGTTTCCAATGCCTCTGGTAGATGGGGGAAGTATCAAGGTACCGACGGCCGACCTCGTTGGCTGAACGGGGCTGATAGTACGCACCGGTACCGGTAGGGTATGGCGACAGTAGAAATTAAAGGGGGACGCACAATGGACCAACAACTGGTCTAAGTGCATGGGGAAACCCACCCCCTCTAATAATAATAATAATCGAGCGGTAGGTTGATAGATGGGCGATAAATTGGATAGGATTTGGAAGGAAGCGGTTGTAGCCTAATCGAGGTACCTGTTCTGGCATTTGCTTTGACGGATTGATGAAAACCATGAAAAACCTCGATCAGGATTGCAGGTGTCCTGGCAGGGATTCAAATAGGAGTCTAGATAGTTACCATTACGCGAACCCATTCGGTACTTGCATGAAGGTGAGAATACTTAGGCTCCCTTCTCGCATTCCGAAACGTTAATATATAAAAAAAACACAAAATTTGTACTTTTACCCATCGTTTTGTACCGGTGTTACCTTCGGCCTCTTGCCCTAAGGGAAGAACAGAGATCAGGGTTGCTGGATTTCAGGTTCTCACGATAGTAAATACGAATAGGATTCTCTTGTAAGATGTGATGTCACCTGATAGAAGTATACCGCGTTTTTGGAAGACCGGATTGAATGTGTTCGAAAATAGACTAAAAAAAAAGTAAAGCTATCCCTGTACCAGGCCGTGAAGACCCATAGGGTTGTGAGACGTTAAAGGTCCCACATTATCTAGACAATCGGCTCAAAGATGGCGGTAAGGTTGTCAGCCTTACGCGCCGGCCAGGAAATTTATTTAATTAATTCCTGGTACTCATTTCTGTTAGAGGCTGAGTCGACCCCAGGGCCATAGTGAGGCCGGAAGGATGATGTCGATTGAAAAAAATCCAATGACCTCATTGGGACTTGAACCCGCGACCTTCCGGCTTGTAACATAGTGCCTCAACCAACTACGCTACCGTCGAAAATAAGAGTCCTCAGACAAATATATGGGTAAAGGGATGGCGAAGAAAACTGCATTATGAGGAGCTTCATAATTTGTAATCTTCACCGTATATTATCCGTGATCAAGTCAAGGAGGATGAGATGGATGGAACATGCAGAACGCATGGAAGAGGTGAGAAACGAATACACAACTTTGATCGGTCCTGAAGAGAAGAGACCATCTGGGAGACCTAGGCGCAGACTGGACTCGTCTAATTCTGAAAGGGGATAATGTCGAGTTATTGCGAACATGGAAACTGACTGACTGACTGATCAGCCAGAGAACTAATCAACTAACCAACTCCATGGAGCTGGGCCATTCTTGAAAAGCCGCTAGTTGTACAGCTACTCCCCAAGTCACATTACGACTGACATTCAGTCAGTCAGTAAGTCTTGGTGTCGAGCCCCGTCTGGGGCTCATGGCCAGATATTTATTACTGTTGAACGTTACGGTTTTGTTTTTTGTGGGGCGTCCTCTCTGACGAGAGGACGGGTCTATCTTATTTACATGCTACTGGCCCTTGCCAGAGCAGTCTTTCTCGGGTCCGAGTCCCTTGGGACTCCCGACCTTATTTTACTGTCTCAGATTTGAGACTTCCCTTCTCGCCGCCTCCAACGACTCTCAGGGTCACGGTGGAGGTATTCGACCCCGCCTCCACACGGGTGTACAGCTACTCAAGAATTACCCAGCATTTTATGGAACACGAAGGTTCAGTACCGTGTTCACAAGAGCCCTCCATTGGTCCCTATCCTGAGCCAGATCGATCCAGTCTATATCATCTCATTCTATCTCTCTAAGATCCATTTTAACTTTAAATTAAGTTTATTTCAGTACAATGTGACATATAAGCCTTCACCACTTCAGCACTTAGTTACCTGACATGTTTCGATTCTTAATGAATCATCATCGGAGGTGCACCGCTACGTTCAGGAACCCACCAATACGTAAATGTTGTTATAAGACTATATACACTTAAAACATTTATGATGTTCACTATACGTAGTTGTTAATTTGCCATTGTTGAAATAGATGTTTGACATAAACTTTTATAAAAAGAACATTCTTGAAGTATATTACTTAGAAGTGACGTATTTGCAATCACTTCCATAAAGTATAATTTAAAAATGTAATTTTCCACTGCACTGTATACAAAATTCAATTTGTTTCACAACAGCAGCCCTCCTTTACGTTAAAATTATGTTATGAATATGTATAAAAACTTATTTTAAGTTAAGAAATTTGTTTGTAAACCGATATGGATCGTGTTTTATCTTCCTTGGTAGTGGATATTGTCGTCTATCCCTTTTGGTGATGTGTTCTTGTTTTTACTGGTGTAGTTTATATGCGTGCTGTGTTGCTTGTACTGTTTTGAAGATCCATTTTAACATTATCCACCCACATACATCTTGGTCTTCCTAGCGGTCTCTTTCATGCTGGCTTTCCCAGCAATACCCTATATGCATTCCTCTTCTCCACCATTTATGCTACATGCTTGTCCATCTCATTCTCCTTGAGTTGATCATTCTAATTGCATTTGATGTAGAATGCAAGCTATGAAGCTCATTATGCTGTTTTCTCCAACCTCCTCTCACTTCATCGCTCTTCGGTCCAAATATTCTTCTCAGCACCCTCTTCTCAAACACCCTCAGTCTGTGTTCCTCCATTAATGTCACACCCATAAAGGATCATACGAACATAACGAAACCTCTGGCTCCAAAAAAAGGAGGGTGCCGGGATTTTCCAGTTGAGCAGCCATTGCAATCTGAAGAAGAATTCTGTTTCATGAAATGAGACATTCTGATGATATAAATACAGAGGTTACCAAATTAATATCGCAGCAGACTACATAAAACGAACCATAAGTTTGCTGAAAATGTAAATAATTTGAATCTGTATTTCAACAGATATTTACCAGCCAGAAAAAAATATTCACACGGAAGCTGTATACTTTTTTTTTCCTTGGCACTACAGCCCCAGTGGGCCTAGGCCTACCTCCATGAACTTCTCCGTTCACTTCGGTTTTTCTAGATCTTACACATTCGGTAGGTCTCCTTGGGCGGGTGATCAGCTCGTCGCAAGGCCTCTACATGTACACAAACACAGAAAAACGCATACACACAAACTAAACATCCATGCCCTGAGTGGGATTTGAACCCACGAACCCGGTTTCCAAGCGAGCGAAGACAGTACATACCGCTGTATACTTTAGGAGGGCAAATATTTAATATTAATTACTTGTAGCAGAATTTGCAAATGAAACACCGATGATATCATGTCTCGCTACTGTAGCAAAATCCATCCACCTTTCATACCCACAACCAATCTCTTACTTGGCTTTCCAAATGGAATTTTCTAAGAGGTTCCGCCTAAAACCAATATTCTGTACGAAATTGTCTCCCAAATCAATGTCTGTGATTACTTTGTTGAGATCTATATAATGTCACTAAAGTGGGAAACATAAACTAATCATGTAAGATTTGAGGCTTTCACGGTGGTGACTATGAAGAAAGCAGTCTTCTGGGATTTGGCACCGTGTATATGTGGTGTTAAGTCTGCTTTTACCGGTTCTCACGGTCTCTCCGCTTGCAGATTTCTTATATATTTTTTCTTCTACCCTGAAGATGGAGGCGATACGTTCCTCCGAAACGTCGGTTAACACCACATATACACGGTGCCAAATCCCAGAAGACTGCTTTCTTCATAAACCAATCTTTCTTTATATGGAGATCTCTAGTTTCAAGAAAATTAAAGAAACTGTTGCAGAGTGCTGAAACATCTGATGATGTGAGTACCGAATATTACTTACAAGGCACATCACTGCCTGAAGTTAATGCCTTGACACTCTTCTCTGTCCGCTCTCTTGGAGCGTACGTTTTCCTCCGTCCCTCTTCAGCGTCGAAACGAGTCTCACAGGAATAGATAAAAGGCTTTGCCTCCAGTGATGGCATGATACAATTTCATAATTAGACTAATAAATTCCGACAAGAAATGTATTTTAATATAATTGGTTCAGAAGATGGGGGTGGTTAAATAACTCTGCCTCATTACTTTGTATATACAATCCCCCGCAATACATTTCGGCGACATGAAAGCTACGGATGACATCTACAAATTACGATGGCACTAGTGAGGCCAGAGGGCGGGGTTCGAACAACTGATGATAAGGGACGCCGGCTTGACATGCAACGCACGACTCTTTATCATCACTTTCACTGGCAGACAAGAAATATTGGTTATATCGAAACTTTTCTATGATTAATTCTTGTGTTTCTTGGCCAAAAGTATTACTCATTTTCAGATACATATTCGCTGAACCTTAAACAGTGATGATGAAGAATGCCGTCTTCTGGGACGTGGCACCGTGTAGAACTTGTGTGAACCGACGTTTCGCAGGAACATGTTGCTTCCATCTTCAGGGTAGAAATATCTGCGGATTTTTCTACCCTGAAGATGGAAGCGATACGTTCCTCCGAAACGTCGGTTCACACAAGTTCTACACGGCACCACATCCCAGAAGACGGCTTTCTTCATAGTCACCGCCGTGGAAAACTTAAATCTTACTTAAACAGTGCTCTTGTAATTCGGTTCATATCGCATGGCAGGATTTAGGATGTCCGACATCTTCAAACGATCCTTGGATTATTTAACGATCTCTTTTCACCTATGTCGGTTTATGGAATCGAATTATAGGATGATTCCGATTAGGGAACTGGGAAGATAAGGAAGGCTGCAGTCATGCTCTATTTTAAAGTTGGATAGACTGAGAAAAACCAGGAAAGACCGCAGACATTTTGAAATTTGAAACCAAGACTTGCAGATGCCCGACCACGACGCTCAATTCGGTGTATGAGTATTCAGGAACTGCAAGTGCACTTGTTACGTGTAGTACGAACAGGCACAGTTAGTACGCTATTTACCGGGAAGCGACGAGCTGACGTTTCTAGAAAGAAAACGCGTTCTTATTCATTCTCTCCAGATATTGAAGTACAGATTTCTACATCTTATTTTTACACGAAATGTGGTTACAGAACATGATTTTATAACAATTTCATGGTTGATTTGCAAACATGTGCAATAGAAAATATAAATATTTGTCAGATTCCTCCTTGCCACAGATTAAATCCTAGGCAACATACCTGACAGGAAACATGAGTTTCGGACGAAATCGGAGGAACGCCGATTTCATGCCCATACTTATTTTCTTCAGGAGCAAACCAGGAAATTGTATGCCGCCTATATGACTGTAACCAATCGTAAGTAGTACACACGTTTACACTAGATGGCAGATATTCACTGATTACTGGATATTTATGTTAGTTCTGGCTCGGCCACGAGATTCCGCTGCGTGAATATATATTTACGCCCAGGATTACTCACAGCCAATCAAATTGTAACAGCAACAACTTCCGGAATAACGAAGAAGTTAATGAAATCGGTGTGTGTTAGAGGTTAGAATCAAGACATAGTTGCTACGTTTATGTTTGCTAAATACTAAAGCAGTTGAGCCGGTAAAAATTAGCTCCTCAGGTAAATGTGATGAGGTTTGAAGCACAAAATACTTTCTTTTACAATATCATGTTATGTATTGTCATATTTTATAACGCTGGTATCGAAGTTTACATGTTTTTTTTTTAAGAATTTATATTTGTAACTATCATATTTTCTAATATATTCTCAATAATATGACTTGGGATGCCAATTCAAAACGTGCATTCTTAAGTATGCTGCTAGTCAGTCCCTTATATTTTATAACGAGCATATTACATAAACTGTTATCTAATGGTTCTAACTTCATTCTGGTACAAATTACGTTAAAATACATTAAACAGTATGTTTGAAAAAGGCAGATGTGTAAACACAAACTATTATTGAATTCTCCCTCATTCAGGTAATGTTTTAGGCATGAACAATGAAATTTACTTTCACAGGTGAGTGGGGCCTCGATTTTTCCTTCTCTGTTCGCGTTATTTCTCATAATTGCCACCAGATAGGATTACTAGTTTAACACATAGTCATTCTGCACATAAATAGGTGGCTGCCTCATGTTGTCTTTCTGTTATATTTAGATTTAATAAAGTTAATATGTGAAGGGCTCTTGTGAACATGGTAATGAACCTTTGGGTTCCATAAAATGCTGGGAAATTCTTGAGTAGCTGCAGAATTGGCGGCTCCTCCAGAAGGGCTCAGCTCCATGGGTAAGTAAAGTTAATATGTGTCACATTTCAAATAATTCTTTTTTTTTTTCCCCCACAGGAAGATTACTGATGTGCAGTTGGCAGTATTTGCTAATGTTCTTGGCGTGACTCTGTTCCTGCTTGTAGTTTTATATCATTATATAGCTGCCAATAACAACAAGGTGAATTAATTTAAGCTACAATTTAATATCAGACTAATAATCTTTCAGAATTAAGTTTTCTGTAAATTCATATCCTGATTTGACCACTGTTTTCTTTCCAGGCTTAATGAAGAATGAATTGGGGTTTAACCATACTGTACATGAGTGACACCATGTGAACACTTTGCATGTTCAAACTGTTTTGTACTGTTTGTTTCATTAAATGCAATTATAACGTTATACTGTGAAATCTTATTTAGCCTGTCTCCAGAATTATTTTTCCTAACCTTTAGCATAGATTCAGTCTTCAGGACCCAAGGTTTTCATTTTCCCATCTGGACCAAATCCTCTCCTCATTCACTACCCTGATTGTCCACTCCAATCCTCTGTGGCTCATTTAATTTCTTTCTTCTTTATAACCAGCCACTTTCACAAGTTGTTTAATTTTTACCCTGGAGATTAGGTAGTATGTCCCTTCAAAATATTGGTAGCCATATCTACAAAACTGCATGGTGTGGTGTGACAACCTAGAAGATTACAGCAAGAATGAAGACCAAATAAATAATACCCCCCCCCCAAGCCAAGTATGTATGAAATATGTTTTGTGTTCCTTTCTCTCCCATTCTCCAAGAGTATACTATTAATATCTTGTACATTTACTTCTTTTTTAAATAAATATAGGAATTTTGTTTATGAGGTAACAGACATCTTGCACCAATCTCTTTTCTTCTAGCTTTAAGAGTTCTGTAACTGACTTTGGGTATTCTTTTTCGCTATTCTCCAACAAAATGTCCATCATTGTTGCCCTTTGGTCCTTGTACAATTTACAGTCCCAGAAGATATGTTAATCTGTTTGCAGTCTGTCACCACATTCGCATTCAGGCGCGGACAGGACGCAGCATTTCAAAGGAACCTACTGGTTCCATTTTCAGGATAGAAGAGTGGTAGGGCATTGTTTCCATCTCACAAATTTATACTGGCTCACACAGTAGTGGTGTTATTGATTAAAAAAAAATACAAAGATGTGGTGGGTGTTGTTCAAACCAAACCCTATTTTTGTCTATGATTTCTGTATATAAATCATGGGAGAGATAAGCATAGGCAGCTTCTTAAAAGGGTTCTAGGCAGTAACTCTTGGAAATGCTAAAAACATGTAAGTCACAAAAATTCTCAGACAATAGACAAACTAAGTGGTCAGACAAAGCAAGTGGAGTGGAGTGGAGTGGGGTATAATCATAAGTTAAAAGGACCGGTGTCACTATCCCTGTACCAGACTGTGGAGGCCCACAGGGTTGTGAGATGTCGAGGCTGCTACATTTACCTAGACCATCGGCTCACAGATGAGAGTGAGGTTGTCAGCCTCATGCATCAGCTGCTCTTTACCCCCAGTAAGTTTTCTTCTACTCATTTTGATTAGAGGATGAGTCAACCCCAGGGCCACAGTATGGCTGGAAGGATTAGGACAACTAAAAAATTCGATGACCTCATCAGGAATCGAAACTGTGACCTTCCAGCTTGCAGCATAGTGCCTCAACCAAGCTATCATGTGCCCCAGGGTAAAATCGTATCTTCATGAAATTACACAAACACGCTTTAATAATGTGATGTACTGCTATACATCCACAAATACTAATAGGCCAGCATGACAATATCTGAAACTGGAGACTCTATAGAAAGTAATACTATTTGATATTCAGATCAAAAGAGGTGGAATTTTCAAACATTTCACTCAGATTAAAAAACAATAGGCTGGCACTAACAGCATATCAGGAGTTTATTCAAAGGCATGAATTATGGTATGCAACCATCTGCAATAAATAACTCATTTTTTCTTCAAATAAGGATAAAATTCACTACGTATTAATATTATAATGAAATAATTTTGCTATTACTATTGATGTCTTTTCATAGCCTTCTTATTCCAATTTATGGTTCTTTTTACAAATGTAGTCCTATGATTGATATTTCTTTTTATCAATTAATTTTAATTCTTTTTAATTCACATAGTGGGCGGGTGGAGGGGGCACGCGGTAGTATAGTTGGTTGAGGGGCTATGCTACACGCCGGAAGGTCGTGGGTTCAAGTCCCGATGAGGTCATTGGATTTTTTCAATTGACCTAATCCTTCCAGCTGCACTATGGCCCTGGGGTTGACCCAGCCCTCTAACAGAATGAGTACCAGGAGTTAATTAAATAATTTTCCTGGGGAGTAAAGCGCGGCCAGTGTGTAAGGCTGACAACCTTACTGCCATCTTTGAGCCGATTATCTAGATAATGTTGGACCCTCAACGTCTCACAACCCTATGGGCCCTCACAGCCTGTTACAGGGATAGTTTTACTTTTTTTTTTAGTGGGGGGGGGGGTGGAGTCTAGTTGGGTCCACTTGGAAGGACGGCCACTGATTGGCCTGTTGTACCTGTCCCGGGTGATTATGACGGTGGAGAATTTGGTGGAATGAGGATTGCAGGGGAAACCAAAGTATTCGGAGAAAACCTACCCCAGCGCCACTTTGTCCACCACAAATCCCACTTGACCAGACCCGGGTCTGAACTCGGGCCGCCGCGGTGGGAAGCCAGTGACTAACCGCTTGGGCTATGGCGCAGCCTTTTTTATCAATTACAAAAAAAAACATTTCTTCACCTATGATGAATCCTGACACTGCCCCCAATTTTTCCATGCAAATGCTTGTATAGTACTTCAAAATAGGCCACAGCCACCTTCTGCAATTAATTAATTCACCATCATCTTGTCATAGTCGAAATTATTGCCAGTATCATTAAACGAACCAAATATAAATAAATAATATATCATAAGAAGCCAAGATCATGCAGAATGCATTTCTGCTTCATACATTCTCTTGTGAAATACAGTTATTTACTTCCACTAGAAAAGAATTTCACATTTGCCGTACATTATACCATTAACAACTTTAAAGAAAACAAGAAGTCTTCTAGAATCCAAAAGCTTGAAGTAAATGAGGAAACACATGAATTTTCTGAGGATCAGGTGCATTGTCTTATTTTTTGCAGTTAAAGTACAGCACGAGAATTTACAGTTACTGTCAGAGCAGTCTTCTGTTAAGACATGACAGTACACACTAAAAATGTGTATAAGTTTTTGGGTTTACACAGCAGTGATTGTTCAGATTATGGTTTTCTGTGCTGTGACACTATGTAGCTTGTAGGAGAATACTGGTGTTTTAGGGAAATATACTGCTGCTGCACGCGGTAGCGTAGTTGGTTGAGGCACTACGCTACAAGCTGGAAGGTCGCGGGTTCAAGTCCCGATGAGGTCATTGGATTTTTTTTTCTTCAATTGACCTAATCCTTCCAGCCCCACTATGGCTCTGGAGTCGACTCAGCCTTTAACAGAAATGAGTACCAGGAATATTCTTGGGGGTAAATGGCGGCCGGAGCGTAGGGCTGACAACCTTGCCGCCATCTATGAGCCGATTGTCTAGAAAATGTGGGAACCCCAACATCTCACAACCCTATGGGCCTCCACGGACTATTATAAGGATACCTTTGCTTACTTTTTACCTTTAGGGTAGAAATGGATACTGTAAGGTGAAGAACTGGCTTAATGGCAGGCAGGTTGCAAGGAAGATGCCCACTCAGAATCTTTCTTTTTAGCTTACTCTCCTTAGTTTGAAAAAAAAAAATAAAAGTAGGGTTATGAGATCAGCATGCTGTCCGTGTTCCTTCCCCTGAAACTTTTGAATGCCTGAACCAATTTTTATGAAACTTGGTATGCATATCACGGCAACTGAGCCCATCTGAACGACATACTTCATAAATCCCTCCCATCAATCTGTGCTTCTCTATGTGTCTCTCTCTATCGTTGCTAACCAATGGCTATGTAAAACCGTTACAGCAGAAACGAATACAAATGCCACAGCAGAAGAATTGTGGGACGCATCAATTTGTATGCAGGAAAGTATGCAATTAGTTCTTCTCATAACTTCTTGTTAACTTTGTATGCCTTATACCTTTGCATCAGTAATGGTACCAGTGTGACTTTCATAACATGGTCACTATAAATAATAAAGCCATGCACTACACTACCAACAGAAACAAACTCCGTGGCCTGTAGTCCGCAAGCGACCTATACCGCCCGAGTGACCGCCGATTGTCGGCGAAGTTAGTGCCATGCACTACACTACATATAATAAATACACGTAATATGCACTTACCAATCGGTGTGGAGTGGTAAGCTCTATATCACAATAAGTCTCACATTAATCAGCTCACGTCACTGAAATATATATTTGAAGGAGATCAGAAATGCACAAATGAACAAAGTGGCCTGCCAAAAATATCTATCCTGTACTTTTCTTTTAAAATCACTGCACTAATCACTGCTTATATCGGAACTTAACCCGCACACGAAATTCGGCTTTAAATTAAAGCAAAGGCTTTATCCCGACCCGACAACGTTATTACGTCTGTTCCCGGGTTCAGTGATTGTCGAAAAGAAAATAACCATGTGTCATGTGAATCAAAACTCCCACCGAAGATGACAAAAAAGCGAATAGAAAGAAATGGCCACGGAAATACCTTTAGAAGTAAGATAGTTCAGTGCTATTGACAAAAGCAGAATGGCGCTGGCATCACATGTCCTATGATTTACACGGCACGTTGCGCGAAATAATATTTACTTTCCTATTTAAATATTAACAATTGTAGGATGTCAGTCAACATCTGAATTTCGTGTAATTGTATAGCGAAAATCATCCACTAACAATAGGGTTAAATTCCTACAGCTGCTTTCGCACAAACCACCACAGATGGATTTAACAGCTTTGATTTCAACTGATGTACGATAATTCATAAAAGTACAGATTTGTGTAGAATATCCTTTAACGTTAAAATTAGATCCTTTGATATGGTTCAGTTCACTGTTAATTACAGAGCCGGATTTAATGTTTCGGGAGTCACAAGTCAACTAAAATGTCACTGTCCCCATCAGCAGCAACAAATTTAGACCACAATTTTTTGGGGGTGTTCTGATATTGTATAAAACTAAAAATACTAATTAAACGTTTATGATTTTAGATATGAAACTGTCTAAAAATATGCGGATTTTATTGCTTTTATGTGAACGCTCCGGAGCGATCCTCCAGTTGTTCCCGTTAAATCTGGCCGTGGTTAATTTCATGCCAATCTTCGAATAATATTACAGCCGACCTACGTTTGGTGTTTGAGCTATACAGATTGTTCTGCGGGATTTTTGCATATAAAGACCGGTAGTTTGAACTTATTTATATTAACATTAAATTATGTTGTTCAGTGTTCTGGCAGGCACAAAACTCTTTCTCGTTGGGTCGTTTTCATGGGGGAGGATAACACAGAGATCACCAATAAAAGTGACGGATATCCTTTTTATCATAGATACAAACTGAACTGATCTCGCTAATTTTTGTGAATTGGGCATGAAGAGCTGCTAATTCTTAAATTCTGGTTTTTCTTCTCAAAAATCTGGGGTTGGCAGCCACATTATTGCATACAAAATTTTGGCTGGAAAACTTCAAGATAAAACCACCTGAGAGACATGGGGGGTGGATGATGAGATATTAAAATGGGTCTTGGAGTAATATTATAAAGGTGTGGAATGGTTTCAACTGGCTCAGATAGGGTTCAGTGGTGGAAATTTTGTGAACATGGCAATGAATATTCAGGTACTATAAAAGCACTAACTTTCTTGAACAGCTGAGTAACTATAAATTTTTCAAGGGAGAGCTTAATTAGGTAAGGAGTTAGTCACAAAAGGAAAAAAAAATGTGGCAGACTGTTAGAATGAAAAATTGTATTTAAAAATTCAAATTGATTTTACAACTTAATTAATACTGACACATCAACAAAGAACAAAAGTTGTGGGCAGAGAGAAGAGAGTAGGAGCAGCTTGATGAGGATGCAAAAGAAAAATGTTCATGGTTGAGAAGAATGATGGTGATGAAATCCTCAAGATCTCATTTAAGTCTGAACATTCCTTACAACAGCTACAGCAAAGATATTTATAAGAAGCATCACAAATGAAACAACCAAGGTGTGTGTGACCTCATACAATAACTTTGGGGAGAATACAGTCCACACAAACAGGTGGTAACGAAGAAATGTCACCAGTACAACATACACAGCAACAGGAAGTAGACGCAAAAGAGCTATGCAATGGTGAAAACTGTGAAACTGCTCCCAGAACCTGAAAGAGAAAGATTCTGTAAAGATTCATATTACAAGATGATGTACATGATTTATGATTTTCTCAGTATTTTAATAAACTACTCTGTTTTGTTAAAATATTATTACTGACACACACACACACAGACACACGAACAAACATAGTATGTTCATAATTGCCACTATTTATCCAAAGTAATGTTTCTTGCACAAATCATATCATTTTTATTAATATAATATATTTTCTGAATTGAATTAATTATACTATATATAGAAAGTTCTATTTATCATTTAAAATATACTGAAAACATTACAAATGTTATGCACTGATTTCTAAAGGTAACAGTTTAACAGATTACAGGGTCACTAGCAAAGTACCCATATAAATCAATGGTGAATGTAAGAGATAAGATTTTAAGCAGTTCTGTTCATTAGATTTTTATCCTTTAATGATTTAAAAGATAAGTTTTTGGTAAACTTATTTTAAAGCAATCTGTTGCTAATATTATAAACTTGGTAATTTTCATATATTTATAGAAGAGACAAGTAAGAATAAATATTCTGAAGCTAATGTTATGCAGTAAGCAGTCTCATTATTTTTTACAGAAGAGATCATAAAAATAAACAAGTCTATATTATTCCATTATTTTGATGTATGGTTCTGAAGATAAAATTATTTAGCACAAACTTCTGAGCACTATGTATTAGATACTGGAAGCTGTGAAACAGGTTCACATAAACTGATCATTTTTCTCTTTAACATGTCAAGAAACGTGGAAAACATATAATTCTGACGCCAATTTTTAGCTATACCAAGTGCTTCGAACTGTACATCTGTTCCTGAAGGTAAAGAAAGGTAAAGTCCCTGTGCTTATCTAATTAAGCACTATGTCATGAAGGCATAAGGGGAAGTGGATGTACATACTTACTTACTTACTCATGGAGCTGAGCCCTTCTTGAGGAGCCACCAATTCTGCAGCTACTCAAGAATTTCCCAGCATTTTATGGAACCTGAAGGTTCATCACCGTGTCCACAAGAGCTCTCCATTGGTCCCTATCCTGAGCCAGATCTATCCAATCCATACCATACCATACCATCCTATCTCTCTAAGATCCATTCTAATATTGTCCACCCACCTATGCCTTGGTCTTCCCTGTGGTCTCTTTCCTTCTGGCTTTCCCACCAATATCTTATACGCATTCCTTGTCTCCCCCATTCGTGTTACATGACCTGCCCACCTCATCCTCCTTGACTTAATCATTCTTATTATACTCGGAGAAGAGTAAAAGTTATAGATCCACATTTTCTTGACCTTGGCACTAGCTGGAGGTGAGTGATCACCTTCATGCCCTGGCTGCTTTAGCCCTGGGAAAAGAGCCCCTGATACCCATGGGATAGGAGGTTTGGGTGGACCCCAGAACCGGTCTGGACAACACAGAGAAGAGAAAATTCTTGACTCTACTGGGACTACTCCAACCCCTTGGTTGTCCAGCCCATAGCCAGTCACTATACTGACTATGCTATCCAGTGTTCTTGAAGGTCTTGTTAAATTTAATATTACTGAAACATGGGTATTAAATAGACTAAAATGTTTTGAATTTCTCCAGAAATGTGCCTGACGTGTGTGACACAGTGGAAGTGTTACCTAGGCTTGACTGACAAAACAAATTTAGACACTGAGTTCGAAAATTTGTATCTATCTACTTTCCACATAGTAAGATTAAACAAGGCTTTATTTACTTTGATTCTAACAGGGCTGAAATTTGATGTTTTGCATTTAATTCACTTTACAGTTCTTATTTGGTAGCAGAATATGGATCTTTGTACCTATCAATGCCTTCTTTTTGGTTCTGGAAGATGAGTTTCGACAGAAGTAAGAGATAGGACAGAATTGGTGCAGAATATGTGTTGATGATTAGGAGAGTTCCAACAACCATAGGGTTGTACCCAATTTGACCCACATAGCCAGATGCAATGTCTATGGTGGCCAAGCTGTTGGAGTTACCCTGCAAGAAATAACATAACATCTACATATCAACTGAAATGTTTTCTGAAATGAAAAATCTTCAACATGCTACAGGACTTCTTCCTGAAAGCTAAAGTTATACAATCATATTTATTTATGCTTGTTGTTCCTAGGTATATCCATTTTGACTAATCTTGAATGGTTTTATCTGTTGTGATACTATGACCTTGTTACCACAATCGTTACTTTATCTTAGCTATATAGATTTGTATTATCAATTTCTTTACTAATAATAATGTCTTGGAAAATACATATTGAACAAATTATACCTAAATTAAATGCAGCTTGCTATGCGATGAGATCAATTAAGCCTTTTATGTCACAGGAAACATTGAAGATGGTTTACCATGCCTACTTTCATTCTATTATGAACTATGGATTAATATTTTGGGGGAACTCTTCACATAGTGTAATAATTTTTAAAATACAAAAGAATATAATTAGAATCATTACAGGATGTAGAAGTAGAGATTCATGTAGAGAATTATTTAAGAAATTAAAAATTCTACCTCTTCAATCGCAATACATATTATCGCTTCTCTTATTTGTTGTTTACAACAAAGATAAATTCAAATTAAATTCTGATGTCTATAACATGAATACTAGACAAAAATATAACTTCCACCTACCCTCATCAACTTTATCAGTATATCAAAAAGGAGTCTACTTTACTGGCATAAAAGTGTTCAACAATCTGCCACAAAGTATTAAAAACTTGGGCAATGATACTAAAAAGTTTAAATCAGAGTTAAAGAATTATCTACATGCTCATTCCTTCTACTCTTTAGATGAATACTTCAATGTAAATAGAGAATGATGTAAAATTAAGTTATATTAATTTCTAAGCTAAAATTGCCTGTATTTATTTATGTAACCTTTTGACTTGTTCTGTATCCAAAGGTACTAACCTGCTTAGGATTTATAGAATGTAAATAAATTCAATTCAATTCAATAATAATCAGAGTACCATCATACCTGATAAAAATAGACAACAGTGCCAATCCAAACATGGGCAACAACCAGCCACCATGTATTTGTAGTAAGGCACCTGTGAGAAGCATAGGCTGTACCCACACAATGGCTCATGAAAACCTGTGCAGGAAGCAGAATGACATTGTGCGGGCGATGCAGCAGAGCACAGATGAGCAGCCAGCAACATGTGAGTTTCCTCAGCAGGCATCCCAATCTCCGTAATGAACTGGAATGCTGCACTTTCATTTCATACAGTGTCTGACCAATGCTGTTTGTTATTAACAGTGTTAAGATGCTCCAGAAAATGCGAGCCTCCATGACACCCCTACAGAGAAGAATCCATCTCTCAGTTTGTGTTCAATGGTAAAAAGTTATTTGTGAGAGATAATGTTCCTAGGATGGCATTTAGCAAGACACTGAGCTTCAAGAGCAACTATATACTCTATTCAGATACACATTAGTTATGTTAATAATGTGATACTTATATAGATTTCACATGTCAAGTTAGTGTTTCATCAGTTATTACCATCACACCAAAATATATATTTTTTAATTACATTATTACAAGGTGGATACTTTTCCAGATATCTATCATATTCAAGATAGAAAGACTTACACTCCGTGACAACTGGTGAGTCTCCATGATTGTCAATTTGATATTGCTGATGACAAAACAATACAAATTACTAAAATAGCAAGTCCCCAATGGCATGATCTTCACACCAACTTGGGTGAAATCTGATAAATGCATACAATATTCATGTTTCATAACTGAATCATGGTACAAACAGACATATGCACTGATTAACATGATTCCAAAGAAGGGATCTTTGTCCTGAAGAATCCTATAAATGCTACTGAAGAAGATATTTGAGACTAGAATACCTACAAAGATTAGCAATTCATTTTCTTTCATGCGTAACTTCCACTTGTACAGATTTCAGTTGATACTGATACTTTTTAGACAAATCCACATCATTGCCATGTTTGAAACTGTTAGCAGTTAATACAGAAATTTGTAGGTATGTTTACAATCTACCTTAATACCAAATTTCACCTTGATTTTATCAGATATCACTACGCAACAGAAAGCTATTTTGTACAGTCATTGTGATGTTTTATGTTCTACAAAATGGTGACCTTATTAAAGGTTACTTCAGTAAAATTCTTCACAGATCTAATACCACAAAATTTTAGGGCCTTACATTATAATGTACTAGTGCTACTTCCACCTCAGAAGTTCATACACCACAGGTTGGCATCATTTATGGCACAGAATTAAAAAGTTCAAATGTGTCATGACTTCCAGTGGTATAATGTTCATATCATCCTGTATGAAAATCCACTTGTTGGTTTAAGAGTTATTAGATTGGGCAGACATATATGAATATGATGTTGTAAGCCCATCTTTCCTTAATTACAGTCTTCTGGGATGTGATGTCATATAGTTAAGTAAATGGATATCAATATTCTGGAGGAACTTGTTGCATCAAACTTCAGGGTATAAGTGACTCTTCTGTCCTTAAGATAGAAGCAGCTGGTGCCTCCAAAATGATGGTACCCATCTACCAAACTACATGGCACCACATCTAAGGAGACTGACATCTTTGTGCTCATTGCCATGAGAACTTCAAGTCTCATTATGTTTCCTTACACCATTACGAAAGCAAGCTGAAAGTACATAGCAGAAAGTATCTCATATTCTGGTAGCCTGAAGGGTCAACACTGCTAATACCAAAGACCACCATTGGACACAATCCCCAGCCAGTTTTATCCACATCTTCTGTTTATTTATGGTTTATTTACCACACCTATCAATAGCTAATAATAGAGTGATTAATGAAATGGAAAGAATGTGGAAGGAATCACACATGGCCTAATTTAATAACCATCCACTTTCCTACAGGCATTAAGGAAAACCACAAAAATGTCAGAATACTCTGTGTCCCACACTTCATTCAATCCAGAACTCCCAAATAGAAGTCAGAAGTATTACCACTTGAGCCAATTTACTCAGCCATCCAATTCTCTAGTAAAATTAAATATAAACATATTCTGACATGTAGACCCATTTCTGGGCAGTCTGAAATATTTCGGGGAGGCAACAATAGAGGAGGTACTGCAAGAAGTGTTTTCTATTAGGTCCATGCCATGCCCATTGCTGGGCAATGGGTCATTAAACACACATTCTTCAGAGCCAATGACACATATTTTCTGTGGGGTCTGTGCTGAGGAATTATAAGAGGGCACAGAATGGAGTACAAAAGACTCAGGAGAATGAGAACTGAAAAAGTTCAAAGGAGTATAATGGAGTTAGCCTGTGAAAGGAAGACTTGATTTGTGATGTAATTACAGTGAGACTGTTATAAATCGGTTGCCAGGATACGACTAATGTGTGTCCTAGTTATTATTAGTCACGGAACCCCGGATATGTGATAATATGAACAAAAGAATGATAAATGGTGTCATAAAGTTCTTCTGACATACATCCCTAGTGCAAATTAAGAACAGTTACTAATGCAAAAATTAGAGAAAATAAGATTCTAACCTGTCTTGAGGATAGGAGAATGGAAAGTCAACATTTCCTATGGCACTACGGTAACAGTACACACACACTGCAGCAGCTGTACATAATACTGCATCTATCAGCCATTTGTATGTTCCTGGATAGTGTTCAGGGATGTACAAGCAGCAATAACACACTGCTACAAGACCTTCAAATAAACAGACACATTTATACACATAAATACACAGCTGGTCAAAAGATGGGGGGGAGAGGCAAATGTTAAAAGTATGAGAGATTTTCAGAAATGTGTTACCAATCATTACACATACGAAATGACTGAGTAAACTATGAAAAATATCAATTAGGATAGCCAGTCTCTGGGCCAAGATCTGATCCAGGCCATGCAAAATATGATGCAGGAATGTAAACCACTCAACCATGACTCCAACGACACAAATCTTTTTACTCTGCAATATATTTATTGCATTCAGGTAATGTTTGCTACCATTCAGTCCAGAAGCTTTTGTCTTCTCATCTGCTATCTAAAAACATAAAAATTAGATCATACAAAACTATAATTTTGCCTGCGGTTCTGTATGAGTGTGAAACCTGGTCTCTGACATTAAGGGAGGAACATAGACTGAGGGTGTTTGAGTACAGGATGCTGAGAACATTTGGTCTGAAGAGAGATGAAGTGGAGAAAACTGCATAATGAGGAGCTTCGTAACTTGTACTCTTCACCAAGCATAATTAGAACAGAGAGAATGGGGTGGTATGGATTGGATTGATCTGGCTCAGGATAGGGACCAGTGGAGGGGTTTTGTGAACATGGTAATGAACTTTTGGGTTCCACAAAATGTTGGGAAGTTCTTGAATAGCTGCACAACTGGCATCTTCTCAAAAAGGGTTCAACCCCATGAAGTTAGTTAGTTCTGCTCTATATTTATAAACAAACAACTATATAAATAAATAAATATGCACCTTGGCTTAAGTTGGCAATGCACATTATTCATTCACACAATACTCACATTGTGCAACATATTAATGAGAATTTGAAATATCATACTTCATAAAAACAAGTTCCTCCACAGTGGTGTACAGTGTACACAGACAGAAGTACAGATGCAGACATGGAAAATGTGACAACAGATGCCCTAACATTTTTGTAGAAGATGTGTACAAATTAATGCTTATATATTCTTAATAATTTTAACAAATTCTATCACAGATATTTAGAAATTTTTTAATTGACTGTTAAAAAGTGTGAGTTACCTAAGAGGAACACAACTGACAGGTAGGTTTTCTGCTCCTGCTGGATGAGCCAATCTCCAGCATCTGGCAATGATGCCCACTTGTCACCAGTTTGGTTCCATTTTCTGAGGATGCGATGGAGAAGTGGTAATCCTAACCAGCTCAACAGAAGCCTACCAGGCATAGGCTTTTCTAGAGAAGAGTGCCTTTTGTCTGTAGGAACTGATGGCTTCTTGGAGAACATAGTACAGAAAAGCTCATATAGAATGACAACTGCAAATGTCAGCCACAGGAAGTACCATATTTGGTGCTCCTCTTCTATAAAACTGCTGGATGAGAGGCTGATAACATGTAGCAATGTGCCCACCACAAGAATGATTCGGCCTTGACCTGGATGAAGTATCTGTGTGCAAATGTACAATATTAAATGCTCTAGACAAATTATATATAATGAGACATTTATATTTAGAACCCCAGATCAGGAATGGTTATGATGCACCCAGTTTAGATATCAACATGGTTCCTGGATATCAGAATTAAGGTATTTTCTGTTGTTCCTCTGTCTCTCCAGCAGAATCCTGGAATAGTATCTTAAAAAAGTCCAATACTGCCTCACTCTTCCAAATAGTTACACTGGAACCGCTATTTAATCTTTTAAACTACACTAGTTACTACATGTACCACCTGCTATGGCAGTAAAAAATAACTGTATTCTGCTATAAAGAGCATTTATGCATTTTGTATGATGTTCAGAATAAACAGTAATTAATTTCCTAAACATCGTTAACCAGTTATCTTTGTATTGGAGAGGTAGCACTTTCTGATAGGAAATGATTCTTCAAATACTATTTAGATAACGTTTGAGCTTCAAAGGATTAGTGTTCCTCAATCCACAAATAGATATGTTACCGTACTCTTGACAGTAACTACCAATTAAAAATCAGCTTGCATAATAAAGCCACATGCTTAATTTCTGTACATATCTGACTGATATTCCTCAAAAATAGAGAGATAGAGACTCAAATTGAAAATAAGAAGACAGAAGAAAGAACTCTTAAATTTTTAATTACACACAAATAGGATCTAAAATAACAAATATAACTCCTATACACTGACCTGAGAAATATGTATCCTTTGGAATGTACTTGTCAGGATAAGAGTTGTATTCACTCCAACCACAATTATAATACCAAGTATAATTGGTATTGCTATGAGGGAATAACTGCAGAGGATGCTGGTGCTTTGACTTAATGAGCACCAGAGAACACTCATACTTAAAAGCATTATGTTAATGAGAGTTGTTAACATCAGAGGCACAGGATGTGGTCTTATTTTCATAGCAAGTATGATGACTAGCTGAAAGAACAAACATAAGACTGCTGTAATGCACTTTAAAATACATGTACTTGGTGGTCTACAGACATACAGTCACCTTATGCACAAAGATTTCAGGTTTGAGACTGTCTAGTTCTTAGAAAACTTGCTTCAACCATCACCCGTAACAAGGTCAAAATTCTGTGAATATATGGAATACTTTACATAAATTGGAGCCCACAATTCTGGGTTTACTCTACTGCCCAACAGAGGCTACATACACAAGTAATCAAAAACAGGAAGTACTCACAATAAACATTTACTCTTTGGCTTTTCACTTCAGTAACTTATTCTATTCAAGTGTGTGAGTGCACATGTTTGTGAGTCAGGGGTGGAAATGGTTTTTCACTACTAGGTAGATGTTCCAGTTGCAGAATTAGGTGAACACTCCAGATCAGTAGAAAAGCCCAGGGGAATGACATACACATACTGAAAGCAATCACTGCAATGTAGGCATGTGAATTTGTGCCTAAATGTATTGTTACTGGAAATGACAGTTATGGTATCATAATCCACTAGAAATATGTTCCCCAAAATTATATGCCCTGGACTAAGTACAAGGCTTCTGTTTACATCTACTCCCATTTCCAGCCCTAATGTGAGTGCATACATGAATGTAGGACAGACAGAGGGAGAGAGAGAGAGAGAGAGAAATCACAGAATGGTATTCTCATGTGAACCTGGTCCTTGGAAATTAGTTTGATCTTTTCTGTTTTTATGTGAATGCAACGTGAAAACCAACTTATATTGCAGTCTTCTGGTTTATGAAACCTTGTAGCCTGGTTTCAGCATTGGTGGGGGGGAATTGCCTTTGTCTTCAGGGTGCACAGTTTCATAACTTAAATGGACAATATATTACTCTTCACCACTATCAATACTTCAATCCTATATGCTGGAAATCTAAGTTGAGCTTTCTGTAAGAATATTTTAACATGTTGCGCGACTGAGAACCCCCCTCCACCCTCCTCTCCACGGTAACGTAGCGCTCCCCGCCACTCCCCTCCGCGGTGACGTCACGCGGTGACGTNATCCCAGATGCTGTGACCAATAAAGGTATATCAAATGTTACCAATGAGTCTGCCAGCTGTGAACTCATACCAGTGAGAGCTGACATGTATAATCTTGCTATTGTACCATCTAGGCCAGACTTAGATGAGTTATCTGAGGTCAACCAGATGGCATGGAGCATCATAGCCTCTTTATATTCTAAATAACTTGCTGCAATAAATGTATAGAAAGAATACTGAATGGGTCAGAAATATAACTTATTCCTTAACATACCTCCACATCCTTGTTAAGTATGCAGCATCAACAACCAATCTGAGTGCAAAGCATACATATGACACTAATTCAAATTCACTAATATTTCACACATAATGTTTTTCCTTCAGAAAGACTGAACATCATAATTAAATGTTTAGTGTATCTGCTTTGAGTTTGACAGGTCCTGGCTTTGATTCGCAGCTTAGAGGCTGGTCCTTGTGACATGTTAACTGCAGTTTCCTTGTTCCTTTCTGATATCATGATCACTTATTTCCACACCCTTCCAATTATTTTTCACAAACATCTTCTGATTCAATGCCAAATTATCTACATAGCTCAGGAAATAGTACTAAATATACTAACACATAAGCAAACACAAACAAATTGTTCATGTGAGAGGAAGAATCATATAAAAAAAGTACAATTATAATTTACACATAAATTTAAAGGTTTCAACTTGTAAAACAACTTTAAATCACCTTGTGTAGCACTATCAGAAATTTGGTTTTCAAACTGAGTAGCCACTTGTTTACAGTTGTAGTACAGTGCATACAGCTGTTGTGAAAATGGTATATTGTGCAGAAGTGCTGGAATCATTTTACCAAGGTTGGTTGCTGGAATCGGAAGACCAAGCAACATAGACAGAGTGGGAACTAAATCTATCTGTGGCACAAACGCTTGAAGTACACCTTCAAATGGGCCGCTGAAACAAGTGCACAAACATGTGGTAATTGTTAAACAAAGAAATCTGGTACAGCATTCCATCTTCATTATGGTAGGTAGCAATGATGGTGAACAAACAAAGCACAGCGTGACATACACACACACACACACACACACACACATATATATATATATATTACAAAATGGTAACCCAACTAATGAACCACATGGAGCTGACAAGCTGCTACTCACTGTGCTTCTCAAGAATTTCCCAATATTTTATGGAACCTGAAGGTTCATTACTGTGTTCACAAGAGCCTTCCACTGGTCTCTATCTTCAGCCAGATCAATCCAGTCCATACCACCCAATCTTATTTCTCTTAAGATCCATTTTTATAAAATGGGAACCTACAGTGATAATGGGTAATACCTTCAGCCTCAATCTCAAAACAAATACAGAAAGGACTCTAGTGCTGTTAAGGGTTAGAGATGTGATCATAGCAGAATGAAAGGAAAGAAACATCACAAAAATGGGTCTTGTCTTTTCAAGAAGACACTGCAGCATTTAACTGCCTGAACACTGGCATACTTCTTAGCAATCCCACTAGTACCACTAGTATTTGGTGGATTACCAAATTAAATTTCATCTGGAAGGCTGGATACCCTGACTGCATGTGAATTTCATCAATTACACAGGCCTACAAAAAAAAAAAATTTTTTTTGGTGTCTAGGATTTTAGAACTAATTTTAGTTATATTTAAGGCGCTGAATCTAAATATAAAATCAGTTTTTCTCTACCAGCTCTACTTTTTTAGATCAGCGTTTTTGTAACGTGCAGTTCTACACAAAATGTGCAGTTCTAATTGTATTTTGTGCAGTTCTAAATCTCATATGCAAGGATTGGTTCCTGTATATTTGCCCTATTGTCAGTCTGCTGTCCACTGAGTTCCCNNTTCATCTGGAAGGCTGGATACCCTGACTGCATGTGAATTTCATCAATTATCACTAAAAATGAAAAACATGAACATTTTCAAAAGACAATATTTACAGCAAATTTCATGAGTAATTCATGTATTTTTAAATACATATGTCACTTTTTGTTGTTCTAATGTTCTTGGCATTTGTGAGTTTCATATCAGATTACATAAAAATGGATATTTTAATCAGATTTCTTGCAAAAGTCTCAGTGAATAAGAGTATGCATACCATATAATATTAACATTATTAATGTACACAACTTGGGTCTAAAACACCTTTTGATTTTGTTATAAATTAAATATAAAAATGAATTTAGACCCTTGGATATAGTGGATCTCCTAAACTGGCCCCACAGTAGCTACTTCAATGATAGTTCCATTCCAGGCTTCAAGTGGCTTTTCCACCAATATTCTGTATGTATGTCTTGTCTCCTAAAACTTAGCCAGAAGACCAGTCCACTGTAGCCTTTTATATTTCATTGTCCTGACAATACTAACATGTGTAAATGAAGAAGTTTCTCATCACGTAATATCCCCAACTGCCTACTTAATTTAGTCTTTCCAGTATTAAGGATCAAAACTGTATGTAGACTAGACAGACAATATTTTTCAGAACAAACTAAACTTTCAGTATCATAAACACAGTTTTCCCTCATGATGAATATTAACTGATTATTCAAATTACCTAGATAGTTCTCCTGAACACATATCACCAATAATAACAAGGGGAACTAAAACTTCTTCTAGAGTGGCTCCACCATGGCTCCCTGAATTTTTCATACCATGGTCTCCACAAACCACCAGCACTGATGGAAGACCAAAATGTTTATCCTGGAGAAACAAATGGCACAATAATTCATGTACTACAAAATTGAGAAAAGAGAGGCTAAACTGAAACTTAACAGAAATGGTAATAAATAACTAGTATCATCCAGGGAAATGTGGAAGTGTAAGAAAGTCTTTAATACTTTCATAACAATCTTTCTAGGGGAAGGATAAATACAACATTTTTCACCTAAATGGCTATGAAAATGGCATTGAAGCTACCCCATGATGTGGCCATTCTACTGAGATGCAGAGAATAGAAGAAAGCAGATGTTCATGTAGCTTCAAAAATTGCATTACAAGAAGCAGATGATGGTTTCCAGAAACGTTTTGTACAAGTATACGCTAACAATGGAATGTGGCTGCTAACAGCATTTTAAAGGCAATTGTGTCTAAGGGCTTCTTAGAAAGTTCACAGCCATAATTATTTGTAAGTGAAAATGGTAGGTGTTTTCTTGAATCCAACATGACGGGAGTACTTTGATGCTTTATTATAAGAGAACTAGATTTGAAAACTGGATTTATGAAACAGCTGTTCCACTTAAAGGTTCTGACTTGCATGCTCCACACTTCTGATTCTTTTTTTTTGTATTAATGAATTATTGATATCTTCTGATTAGGAAATAATGGTCCACTTCAATTCTGAATATTTTACATTCAATCTCTGAGTGCAAAATGAGTTCATACAGACATAGGGTAAATTCCAACTCGGTCTCAAATAATTTCCTTCACAATTCTTTCACCTTACCCATGCTAAGAACATGTGATGAATCCTCTTCACAATATCATCCATTTCTTGTAATTTGGGCTTCACAAGGGGACTCTGTGGACCTTCAACATGTCCAATGTGATCCAGTCCCAGATAATGAAGCACCATTAGCCTCCAATCCTCAGCATTTAGCTCAGTAGCCAAGTGTCTTGTCACATTGTCATCCACCTCAAATCAATAACCAATTCTAGGATCAAACATTGTACTGTCATATGAATGGTTTCCAGTCCTCATACTGTCCTACAGGTTAAAAGTGACATTCAGTGCAAGGGTTCTCAAATAGTGGTCTGACCACTGAAGGCTTCAGATTTTTATTAATGGCAAAATGCAAAGTTCTGACAATGTATCTATTGCAAAAATACATCAGCCTGATGTATACTTGTGAACAGAAATACAATGAAGAATGGGAATCACTGTGCTAATTTCATTTTTCACCAACATCCTGAGTTACCAGATCATCTTAGATATCTCTTCAGAATCCCCTGAAGCCAAATTTTTAACCAGAAGTTGACGGTTTGGTTTTCTGGAGAACATGTTAATGTGCCAAAGTTCATATTTTGCTCCTGTTTTAATTGCTATGACTCACCCTTCTTATTATTCTTTAACTTTGCCAGAACATATTCCAAAGAGAAATCCGTTTACCTCTGTGAAGTCAGAAACAAAAAATGATGTAGTTCCTTCACTTCTGGTGAATACATTAGGAAACAGTTTTAACCATGTTTCATCTCCATAGAAAATTAACTTCATGTCATGATGCCTTGCTTGAAGCAATAAATTATCTTCCAAGATTTTACTGCTGCCCAAGTTCAGAGCAACATCTGCAAAACTGGGTACAGTACCAGTTGTCATGGCCTGAAAAGAAACAGTGTTTGAGAACCTCGTATCTTGTTCATGGCTACTGTAATGGGAGATGTTACATTCAGTGAGACTTGAAATTATGCTGTCTTGACAAAATACAGAAAGATGATTCAGTGACTTGTGTCAAGATCCAGTACCATTACTGATACCTCTGGTGTAGCCTAACATTACTATCCTCAAAGCATCCTTTGCATGAACTTCCTACTACAAATATTAATGAGACAACGAACTTAGGTCCTACTTTAATTCTAGGCATTGTCACTGTTGGTGGCCTGGCTTTTCCAATCAGTAAACAAGCCTTCTTCCCATCAATTAATGATGCTGTATATGGCATATTCAAGCGTCCTTTTTCACCCTCCACAAAATTCCAGCGAAGAGCATCAATGACCATAATAACTAATCTTCCAACAGAAGGCTTGTAAAGTTCATTAACACTGACTCTGAAAAATTCAACACAATATAAGTTTAGTACCAAAAATTAGCTCTGAAGCAGCCACCCATAACCAGTGTAGCTGATTCAACTTTATATCTAACAATTCATATTCATATTCATATTCATATTTATTTCAAGTTCAGTTGATNAAATCAACCAGTAAATCTGAAGTGTCATATTTATTAAACTGAGAGAAAAGAATATTCCAGTTCCACTACATTAACTTACTTAATATCAGCTACTGTTGTAGGTAAGCTGTCCACCGTTGCTGTTGTTCCATAAATATTCTTCATTGGAAAGAAACCATATAGAAACAGTATGATGGAGAATACTTCTATTGTTACTATATAATGTAGTATATAACTGTGCATTATTTATATGTAATAAATGTCAATGGGAGGAGGAGCTGCAACATAAGAACATGATACAGAACAATACACAATCAATATTATCTCAGAGTGAGGTTAGGATACGAAATTTATGAACACAATTTTTACTTCATTCTGTGAATAATATTAATAAACAAAGAAAGTAAAAGAACCTTCGGCAATACACAGACTTTTAAAAATAAAATACCTTATGCAGTTCTGTAGTGCGAGAATTTTGCAGAAATCAGCTGATTTTACTACCCTCATTGCCCTCATTACCTTTAAGTTTTCAAGATGGTGACATTTTGAAGCTTTAGTGGTGTGATCTGGTCAATAACTTATCAGTTTTGGAGAATTCACGTCACCTAGGTAATCTGTATTGCATATGCAGGCCTTATAACACATTTAATAATGCTCATATGTTCGTGAAATATATATTCGACGTGAGTCATAAGTCTTGTTCCAGAGCAAATAGATTAAGTAAGGGAAGTTGATAAGATTGGAGACAGCTGTCTGAAAATTTGAACTAATTTACATGAAATACGATTTCTTTAGTTTGATCAGTTTACAGATTATTTTCTTTCACTTCAGTAATTTTACGTATGTTGTAAAATTAAGGATTCCCGGTCGGTCGGTTAAATTGCTGCTGGTTTGGCCAGCAGAATCAGAAAATTTTACACCTATTAATACCAACCGAAGTCAAGCCAGTGGTTAGACCTGTCAAATGAGAGGCTAAAACTGGAAGTTCAAAGCATTTGGCATAATTATGTTGAAGTAATAGTGATTTTGAATTGTGTATGTCAAAATCAAGTAGTTCCTATGCTTAACTTTCTTGTATTAAGCTTAAGTTTCACATTCACCTTTAGGCTTATGTATTGTGACCTAATGATGCACAGTTGAGCATGATCAGGTTTTAAGTAAATTGTCTTTAATTTAGATATTCTGAGAGTGCTTTGTTATTAATACAAATGTGATATTAATATGTAACTTCATATTGACATTTTCATGATTTTTAAAGTTAAATAGTTCAAATAGTTCTGAGATGTCACTAGTTCTGGAAGAAGTGTGGAATGAAGCAACATCAGGTCTGCCAAAAAATGTAACTGATGAATGGTGGACTAAGATATTGCAGAAGTATAGTGAAGATGGAAGGAGTTATCATAATATTCAGCACTTGGAAGAGAAGTTTGACCAATTGAAAACAGTGAAACAAATTTTGAAAAATGCAAACGCAGTTATATTGGCTACCTTCTTCCACTAGTAAGTAGAAGTACTGTCTTATTTTTTGGCTCTTTATTAATTCTTCATGTAAATGTAATTTACATTAATATGAATATTAATTATGAATTAATATTTACATTAATATGAATTGATGGTACAATTGCTTGCTTACAGTTATGAATATGATCCCAAAGCAGTGGACAGTGAGGAAAAAAATTCCGAACATTTCAGTAAATTTGCTGACGAGTGTGGCATCCCTAATGTAAGTGAGTTTAAGTTTTCTATATTGCTACCAGTATAGGGTGCTCATCAGTAGCATGAAGTTTCATGTATGGAAAATAATGTTAAATATATTTCACACTGAGTTGATAAGACAGTCAGGATTCCTGAAGGCTGTCTTTAAACAGTTCTTCTTGAATTAGGTGATGAATAAAATTTGTTCACAAAGAAACATAAATGATTGCAAAGGGTGGCATGTAGAACTGAGACCAGCATCTGGGCATTATTTATGATTCTCGGAATAAACAGCAACTACTTCCCAAAACACTTCGACTAACCGACTATGTTGGCTCATGTAGTAGCAGCTTTGAATTGTGTTGAGGAAGTGCTCAGTTAGACCCTGACAGGAACTGACTGTTCTGACTAAGGGTTTCATTTGGTTTTCCACAGTCCCGCCAGGCAAATACTGGGACAGTATTTTAAATATGGACATGGCTGCTTCCTTTCATGTCTTTTCCAGTCATTTGACAGTATAGAATATGACTTCCTGATAAGAGTCTTTAAATAAATAAATAAAATGCACACATGACAGATATTCAAATCTCTTCACTTCAGTTTCATATCCCATCTTCTGGTATAGAGTTATTTCATATTTTTCCTGGATCAGGGATAGCCCAGTCAGTGTAGTAATAGACTATGGACTGGGCAGCTGGAGTTTAATTCCTGTCAGGGACAAGAGAGATTTTTCTCTTTTCCACAGTGTCAAGACTGAATCTGGGTTCCACCTAGACTCCTATACAATGAGTACTGGAGGCTCTTTTGCCAGGTGCAAAACAGCTGGAGCATGAGGCTGACCACTCACCATCTAGTGCTGAGGTCAATAACAGTAGAGCTATACTTCCACTCCCCCATACATCTTTATGGTGTAGTGCTTAATTGAATGGGCACAGGGACTTTACCTTTATAGTTCTTGTCTTCTTATGGGGTCTCTGAGGCAGCCTGCTATTACAAATTAAAGCAGACCTGCTTGTGCTATGTCACTTTAGTATTCTCCTCCTGTCTTTAATGAACATACTAGTTATAGGTACAAAGCAGCACAGTGTAGGATATCTGCTTGTAGGAGAGCCCTCTTCGCAGTGCAGTTGTGGATCTTCTCCATGCAGCTGCCACACACAGTACAGACGCACACAAGACAGATGGGATGTATGGTAATGAGGACCTGCACTTCTTTTTAGACATTGATATGGCAGTTCTGGGGTCAAGCCCAGAGCATTACTCTGAATACATAGCTAAAGTTCAACAGGAATATGCCTTCTTACCAGAGACTATATACAGAAGTCTCAGGCTTAAGGTGGGTATTTGCCGAATTGAAACACTGTTCGACTCTTGTTGAGGCACAACAGTGATTTATATTTTAGTTTACAGTCCTGTGGATTTGGATCAAAACTAGAGAATAGATTTCTGTTGGTGGTATTTCCATCATTCTTTTCGCATGATGAAAATAACCATCTGTTATGTATAACTGCCACAAAAACCTCAAATCTTATATAAATTAGCCATTTATATTTGTGATGTATTTATAAAATTATATAACAATATGAATTAAAGCCACAGCCACTTAAAAGCTGAGTACAGGAACTATGCATTACAGCATTAATAAACCATTTTTATAGTAACATTAACCAGCTTTAGACAGTGAAACCTGAATGTTCTATACCTATAATACTAAAGCCTTTTAATGAACATGAATCTGAACCATTTCAGTCCACTTCACAGCCTCCTTAATGTTTACTTCAATATTATCCTTCCTTCTTCCTTTCAGTCATCCAAGTTGTCACTTACCAGGAGATTTCCTTGCCAACATTCTGTATTTCCTCCTTAATCTCCCTAATTTAAGCTTATGTTCAGTGTACCATAATCTCACTGGTTTGGCTGCCTTCTCACCCAAGGTGACATTTACATTCTTATGTAATCTTAAGATGAGGCACACTTTCTGAAATTCAGTATCCAGTAAGGATATAAACAAACTTGAAACATGTAATACCATAACTGCACCTTAAAGAGATACAAATACAGTGAAATGTTACATAGGAACAATCACACATGACAGTTATAATTATACGAAATAAGAAATATAGTTTTTAAATAACAATGCCATATTTGAACGTTAATGGATTTCTTTTTCAGGTCCTACAGAGTTTTTTACAAATTCCAAACATATTTGCCAGCAGAGAATTTCGAGAAAAGTTTGAGTCTAAAGCAAGAGCTAACATACAGAAAGAAGTGGACTCTTTGAAACGTTGAGTTTGTCTGATTTCTGGTAAAATGCCCATAATGCTGTCTTTCAAGTGTTAATGATCTTACAGTGTTCAAGACAGAGTAATTAATATTACATTAATATTCTAGTCTGCTCTCTATTTACAGTGGTAGTAATCTCTTATGACAACCTGTGTGTTCATCATACATATAAAGTATTTCTTTGTAGTGTTGGCTATGCCTTCTGATAATGGCCAGTAGTGGCCAAAATATGTAAAGGCAATTTTTTGTATTAAACCTGTTGCACATGATGGACCTTGCTCCTCATTCTTGTACTGCAAATACTACTTTGAGATATCATGATGTAGCAGAAGAATTTATTTTATTTTCATAATGTACATTTTGTTGTGTGTCACAAATATATGGCTGGGCCATATATACCTGTCTGTAATTGTTATCAGACATCGAAGATGTTCAGAGCAGAAGTAGCCACTGTACTGATCCAGACATCATAGTATGGAAAGTATTGAAAATGTGGAATGTATTCACTTGCTTGTTTCAAAGCTGAAAACAATAAGGATCTCTTTAAATGTTGTTAAATCAATGTACTAAAATGTTGTATCACTTGAAAGAAACAATATTGATATCAGAAACCACTCTGAACATCCAAGAACTTCATTCTTTATTGCATGTTTCTTGACCCTTGTCAAGTATTTATAATTTATTGTACTTCCCTCTATTATGCAGAGAGATCTATCATTCCATAAACCTACGAACACAACTTTTTACAACAATTGTGAGCATTTACGGAGAAATTGTCAATTATGTTGCCCTGTTGCTATATATGTGGTAGTTTTCTAGTTTTCTGCTGTAAATTTCTTAACTGTGCATTACTGTTACTATGACCTGACAAATCACTGAGCTGACCTGGCATGATATCAGGAGTGCAACAAAGAAAACAGGTACATCTGTATTTTATGACAGTTGGAATGCAGAAGTATATTACTTTTTTTTATCTGAGCTTTACCATTCAAATTTAAAGTGCATTATGTTGTATTTTAGCGTCCTGTTGCACTGATTTTCATCCATGATACATATGCGGTGGCCGTCTTGTAGTGCACTCAATTTCACCTGTTACTTCACGACATGTTTCGGCAGCCATAAAGGGAGCACACATCACTACACACGGTATACACAGAATATAAGAAAAAGACTCCCATAGTGGAAGAACCATACGCGAGTTTGAATTAAGACACATAAGATGAACAATCTTAACAAATTTTAGTGTATAAAAATTTATTATAATTGATGAATATGTACTTTTTAAACAATTTTACAAAGACATATAATGGCAAGCAATGAAATAGCTTTGCGTAAATAACGAACCTGATGATGGCACTATGTTGCCGAAACATGCCATGAAGTAACAGGTGAAATTGAGTGCACTACGAGACGGCCACAGTATACATATCATGGAAGAAATTCAGTGCAACAGGACGCTAAAATACAACATTATGAACTAAAGAGGATTAAGAAGATGANGAATTTGATAACATTGTAAATTACATGCCTGGTTTGCCCTACAGTACTCTACTTGGAAACATATGTTTCATCCATGAGAAGTCACATTGTAGTAGACATAAAAGTGACTATAAACGGAAGTGAACATTATGTCATGCTTGATAGCATTGAATATCACCATGAATATACTTCTTTCTGCTTGATTATGTATATATATAAGAAGAAAGCAGTCTTCTGGGATTTGGCATCCCAGAAGACTGCTTTCTTCATAATCACCGCCGTGAAAGCCTCAAATCTTACATATATATATAAGCTTTAAGTGTATTAATGTGAGCTACAGTAAAGATTCACCAAGCAAAGAGCACTTAAGCATTTACACTATGCAGAAGAATATGTTCTTTTAAACATAACCTGAAAATGATTCCCATATGCATTGCCTGTATCCTAATTCATGAACTTGCTTTCTATGGTGTGTATGTGTATATATCTGTGATATCTGTAATTGTAATATCAGGTCCAATAAACTTTTCTTCAAAATGTGAACAGATGTTTCAGGAATAATAATCTAAATGAATATGCCATGTTCATGATATACTTTTATATCCGTCCATACTATAGCCCAATTAACAAGGCAAGAAAAACACAAAATTCAGTTATACTTGAAAAGTGATAAGCCTAGCTTGTTAGGGTTCAGTTCTAGTCACAAATTTATGGTTCAGTAACTTCAAGCACAAAGATTGAAAATTTTACTGTAGTGAGCGTAATATTTCCATATGGAAATCTGCTGGTTTCAGTAATAACTAATACATTTATATGTAGAATGAAGATCTGAGGTGGGTACACTTGAATGAACTCTGGTGCCAGAAAGCTGACTTAGAAAGTAAATAAGCTGTGGCCAATACTTTGAAAAGTTAGCTCATATTTGGAGAGTTAATTCAAATTTCGTCATTCAAAATCTTCCCTATACTTCAATGAATGGCAGTTGAACCTCTGATTTCTCAAAATAGGAATCTTGTTTCCTGAAACAGAAATGATTTGTCTGACAATTAGGCATGCAGAGCTGTTAGCTTAGAACCTCTGTATCAGGGGAGTAGTAAACTGGGTGTGAAGGTCATGCAAATGGATGCCAATCTGATGCCATGTTTCTTACACAGTTCTTGCAACATAATTATGGCAGTGGATAGTGTTTTGAGAGGGAAGCAGATCTAATACATTCAGCATAGGATTTTCACATTCCACTTGAAAAATATGCAAGATTTCTTATTTACCAGGTATGGAACAATAAATAACATGATAAAAAGTAAAAGTAGGTAAAGCTATCCCTGTAACAGGCCGTGAAGGCCCATAGGGTTGTGAGATGTTGAGGGTCCCACATTATCTAGACAGTTGGCTCAAAGATGGCAGTAAGGTTGTCAGCCTTACGCGCTTTACTCCCCAGGAAAATTATTCAATTAATTCCTGGTAGTCATTTCTGTTAGAGGCTGAGTCGACCCCAGGGCCATAGTGTGGCTGGAAGGATCAGGTCAATTGAAAAAAATTCAATGACCTCATCGAGACTTGAACCCGTGATCTTCTGGCTTGTAGCATAGTGCCTCAACCAACTACACTACCATGTGTACTTTCAATTGTATGACAAGCCAATGTGACTATATACTATTCATAACATACTCTGTACTTTAATTATGGTTACAAATATTGTGTGAAACATTTTGATGTGTATGTTAAAAAATGTCTATACTGGGATATATGAATTATCAAGGCGTCTGCTGGAAACATTGATGTTGTCCTTATTCCAAATGCTGCTATAAATTCATCTTACAAATAGGAAAACTCAGGAAATAAGGTTTCTATTTTTGATGCTTTTATTCATGTAATATTCATATCCTTATTCTAAAACATTAACACATATAGATTCTATCCCCTACTTCATGAAGACATTTTGGTAAATGGAAAGTGCTGACATGATATTAGGACTGGTCACATCTGAAATCACTACTACAATAAAACAATCAATATTAGTTATCATGGTAATAAAATTCATTAACTGCACTCCCAATATAGCAACTGGCTAAGGGCTGGACGGCCGAGGGGCTGGAGTTTTGAGTCCTGGTAGGGGAAAAATTTTTCTCCTCTCCATGTTATGCAGACCAGCTCTGGGGCTCACCTGGCTTCCTCCCGTGGGGGTAAAGCAGCTGGAATGTGAAGCTGACCACTCACATCCAACTAGTGCCGAGGTTCAGAATATGTGGATCTATACATCCACTCCCCCATATGTCTTCAAGGCATAGTGCTTAATTAGTTAAACACAGGGACAACTTCAACTGCACCCCCACCCTCTTCCAGCTTTAGATTATTACTTCTAAAAAATAGATCATTGTGTTACTATTATGTTCGTGATATTTGATATCATTTTATGACTTCTTGAAATTTGGTCTGCATATTTCTTATGGTAGGAATAATTGCTAAATATTTTTAAAGATTACTTTATGTCTTCAAGTAAACTGAAGTTCTTGATCAATTGATATATTCTGAAAGTAATTATACCTCAGGTTTTTTTTTTTTTGAGAATTCCACGTGGATAATTCAGAACAATCAGTATCAAAGTACTGGCCATGCATAAAAAATCGAAAATTAGGCGTCTTGAAATAGTATGTTCTGTAATTCAAAGTTAAGCACAATATTATATGCATATGTCAGGCAATTACCTTTTCTACTCAAGTGGTTTATCACTGTCTTCACAGTTCTCTTGTGTTGTATTTCAATGTGAAAGAACAGTGCTGTGGAATTCGAGGTTTGCATGGCAATGAAAATTAAGATTGTGGTGTTCTGGGTTATAACACTGCATAGTTTTGTAGGTGTTACCAAGCAAAGGCATTATAGGAAATGATATCCTGGCTCCTGAGCAGTATGGTTTTTGTAAGGATGTATCTACACAAACCGCAGTCTTTAATCTAACTGATACTGTTCTTAAAGCATGGAACAATAAGGAGTTTGTGGTAGGTATTTTTTGTGATCTGATAAAGGCCTTTGATTGTGTCAGTCATGATCTGTTGATTCAAAAGTTGAAGATTAAAAAGTCAAAGGGCCTATTTTGAAATGGTTGGAGACTTATTTAAAAAATAGAATGCAAAGAGTAGTGCTGCATACTTGTAACTCGACTACTACAATCTCTGAATGGAAATCTGTAAGGTTTGGTGTTACCCAGGGATCTGTCTTGGGGCCACTGTTGTTTAATGTTTATATTAATGATTTCCCAGGTACTCTTAAGGACATAGCACGTACTATTTTGTACGTGGATGACACAACAATTTTAATTACCTCAAATGACCTAAACTCTTTGAATATTAAATTAAATAGAGTTATGACTAGGTTTTCAAGCTGGTTTTGAAATAACAATCTGGTACTTAATTTGAGTAAAACTCACCTGATTAAATTTGTGACTCCTAAATCTCCAGAGTATACATTATTGGTAACATATAATAATTTTAGACTTAAAGATGTTGATAAAGTTAATTTTTTAGGTATGTATTTAGAGTGTCAATTTAATTGGAAAAAACAATCTGAAAAATTATTATAGAAACTGAATACAGCCTGTTTTATGCTCAGGAAGTTACAGTCCCTTGTCAGTGAACAAGCTCTTCGAATGGTCTATTTTTCTTATTATCAGTCTCAGCTTGAATATAGTATTAGATTCTGGGGTTCTTCTCAGGTTATGAAAAGTTTATTTGCTGCCAAAAAAAGGGCGATTAGGGTTATGCTTAGATTGAGTCCTGGAAACTCGTGCAGAGAAGATTTTAAGAGGTTGGGTATTTTGATGGTTCCTAGCCTATATATCTACGATATCTACGAGATATTATATATATATCTCGTATTCTATATTGATGTTTGTTGTTAGAAATTGCAATTTTTTTCAAACCAACAGTAATATTCATCATATAAACACTATAGACAGTTCGGAAAGCTACATGTGTCATCAGTGAGATTATCTTCAATCCACAGAGGCGTGTTATATTCATCCATTATGGTTTATAATAATCTTCCTCAAAATATACAAAGGATGAGTGATAATGTGAAGATTTTTAAATGCACGCTGAAGAGTTTCCTCACAAAAAATGCTTTTTATTCAATAGATGAATATACTTCTGCTAAGCATGTACAACATTTAATAACTGTATTCCTTGGATTTTGTTTATGAATGACAATGTAAATTATGGTTAATTGGTGCTTTTGGTTGTGTGTGGTTGTTTTTGCTGTTGACATGATTGTACTTCTGCAATAAAGTCTTATTTTGACGAGTTCAATATCCGGTCCAATTGGGACAACGGATCAGTGAATTTATGAATTATGTATGTGACTTCTCAGGGGTTACATCTGCTTCTGCCAAGCTGGAGGCTGGAGGATGAAGGAAGCAGGTTCCTCTAAAATGCTAGTAACCACCTCCAAAACTAACTGCATAGTGTTAAAACCCAGAACACTACTGAATATTATTGCAACTATTTATTTATTTATTAATTTCTGATCTAGACACTTTTATTGTAATGAATCTCATTACTTGCTGATTTTGCAAGATCCTGTATTTTTATTGCTAGTCATGTATTTTTATATAAGATTTTACTTGGCAAAGGAGATATAGTTTAAGCCTTTATAAGTGATAATTTTAAATAAGTGATTCAGAAATGTAAGTCATTCCATAGAAAACATTCTGTGTAGCTCAGACCCATCAAATGATGATGCATTAGTATTAGTTTCCATTCCTGCAGAATACACTGTGTTCAGTCCAGTGACAAATTTTTGTTGTAAAATAAAGAACCACTAATTTTACACAATGTAATCAACCCTTTTCTTCCTGAGTCTCTCTTTTTTGGCTTCTTTAGAAAAATGCATGAAAGGCTGTAGATGTATGTATGTAAGTGAACATAAACCGAACCTAATCTAATCAATCAGTATATGACAAAGAATGTATATGAACATCTGTACCAAGGAAATGATTGAAATTATTTATGACTCTGTGAATATCATATCACTGCCATTTTTTATCCTTCAAAAGTTTTGCATCATAAATTCCACAAGAGTTTCAGGCATGCTGACCCATACTGTCAAAATCTGGCACTAAGAAATTTCACAGTAATATGGTATTCCATGGTACATGGTATCGAAACTGTCAAGATGTCCTGTGATAGTGTTGTTTGTCAATTTACTGTAACATTTTTCATCTCTTTAGATAAATGTGCTTGGAGTAAGTGTATTTTTATCAATGTAAGTCTATAGAACAGTGCATGATATTTTAGTAGGCTTACTAACAATTGTAATGCCATACAAATGCAATTATACCACATGAATTGTGATTTTTTAATTCGTTGATATACATGTATATATGAATGTAAAAAGAAGATTAAAATGTTTTTTTTTGTCATTTAATAGAATTTAACAACAGATAATAGGAAATACAAGTCATTACCTCTGCATGATTTAAATTTGAATTAGGACAGGTGTACGATTAGTCCACTGTGTCAGATAAGATTCTACATGATCTGAGATACTGGCAACTGATAATCATACTTAAATCTCAATAAACTTAGGCACATTGGATTTATACGATGTCTATAATTGGGTTTATAGATATTTTACATAAAACTAGAACAATCTTAACACATGATGAACTGTACATGCTATTGGTCATCCTCCTCCTATTCATTGACATGAGAAATTTAAATTCAAATAGTCACAGTGTGAGTAAAATCCAGCCTGTAAGATAGTTGCTATACCGACTAAGCCATCCTGGCTCTATACAATCTGAGAAACTGAAAGCATCATTAAATAAATGAATAATAAATATTGCACTTATCTTGATGACTGTTTACTAAACATGAACAAATATCCTACATAAAAGGTAGAGACAAATAATTTTTCTTTATGTTTCATCTGTTCGGTTTGGGTATGTTGCTGCTGGTCCTCATCAGCACAGTAATACTTGGTACTGGATCCTGCAGGGCTCATGACCACATTTTTTTGTCTCATGACTCTGAGAGTTGTGTGACAACTGTTAGTTCTCTCTCGCTTAAGCGCACGCACGCGCACACACACACACACACACACACACAACATTCTTTCGGCGATGTTGGGAAAATTGCCGCTGGTTCTCGTCAGCACATGAGTTTTCTGTTTTTTCTCTTTCCTACAGCAGACCTAATAGAGAATGCACAAAGGCAATGCGTTATTTACCCCATTCCTTTGCCAGTATACACCCGGAAGGTAAAAGAAATGAAGTTGTCCCTGTGCTTAATTAATTAGGCACCACGAGATGAAGAAATAGGTTAGCAGAGGTATAGTTCCACCTCAGCACTGGATGGATGGGACTGGCCAATTTCAACCCCTGTAGCCATACTCCCAAGGTAAGAACCCTGGTACCGATTGTATAGGGGACTGAGTGGGCCCCAGAGCCGGTATGGACGCTGTGGAGAAAAGTCTCTTGCCCCTGCCATGAATCGAACCCCGATTCCTCGGCCATCTACTCCACAGCCCGTCACTATACCGACTGAGTTATCTCGACTCTATATACATCCCATAGACATAGACATTAAAATAACAGAAACATCACAACACGTATGTATCGGCAAGGCTTACACGAATCTTCAGTTATGACAAAATCGTTATGTATTAGGTTTGAAACCATACACGAATATCAGTTCTTATAATAAAATAAATGTTTTTAGTTATAACAATTACGAGGGGGTACCCAAAAGAAACCGAACTTATTTTTTTAAAACTTATTTATTCAAATTTTAAGCACAAACCTTCAGTCCCTTTCAAAGTACTCTCCACTTACACTAATACACTTGTCTAGTCTTTTATTCCATTTTTCAAAACATTGTCTAAATTCATCTTTTGAGATGCTTGACAGCGCCTCCGTCGTTTTTTTCCTTCACCTCAGCAACATCAGCAAAACGCTGAAAAAAAGTTTTGATCATTTCGGGACTCTTCTTTCAAAGCACAGCATGCTTCCACGCGACCTTGTTTTTGTTCAGCAGTCGTGGCACGAATTTCGCAAGCCACCCTTTTCATTCCCAAATCTTCTGTCAAAATTCGTTGAACTGAGCTCCAAGTCACTCCCGACAGCTCCACAATTTCTTCAATGGTCCGTCGTCGATCTTCCTTGATGATTTCACTATTTTTTTCAACATTTTCATGTGTTCGGGCCATTGCAAAAACGACGATCATACAGAACAGCTGTCACTATAAACTCTGCCGAAACTAGTCCTTACCTTCTGAAGCAACGGTAGTCGGCTTATCGACTCAGGAATGTTAGCTCTATGCGCTCATAGCGGCAAAACGCGATACTACAAAAGCTCTGCCCACAAAAAAAAAATAGTTCGGTTTCTTTTGGGTACCCCATCGTATATATTTAATTTTTATGGAAGTCTTAAAATGTTTCAAAGGGCACACCAATCCGGAGAGAGGGACTAGTTCTATCGATTGTGCCAAACTGGGTAGGTTTTACCTGAAGACCGAGACAAAATTCAATCTCCGAAACGTTTTGGAATATAAACAGGGCGGTGTTTTGAATAAAAACAGGACGAGGGATAATGTTCAGAAAACCAGAAGAGATGTACATCAAGGTAAATCTAGGTCTTGAAATAATGTTATAAAGCTCGAAAAGAATGGGCTGTTGCTATGGATGGAAATCGTTGGGTCTTTCATATCCTAGATGTTTCAGCCTAAAATCTTTCTCGGATATAGAGGCTGGAGACCTATATGTTGCGCTTCAACAAGTCGAGGCAGATAAGGAATTGTGCGTGATTTAATTAACGGAACAGAAAAATATGTGTCAGCGCTAGAATTTAGGACAATAAATCAAACTTCGGCTTCCAAACAGAAAGCAGCAGGATCCGAAGCACATTTCAAGAACCCAAATAAGAAATTAGCATCTAAAATGAAGGTCATGGTTCTAAAGCAAAATCGAACAGCGAAGTACAGATTCGAGAGAGGTCCAAGTCTACTGAAAAAGTACAAACATGGAACTTAGAATACAGAAGACGAAGAGGTCTATCTTCTGGGATATAACGCCGTGTAGTCCTGTGAAAGCCAAGTGACGTTTCGGAGGTCTGACAAAGAAGCAGTCTAAAGCATTAGCAAAAGAAGTATTTCGGGCACTCCAGATACCATGCTCCTGGTGGCATTCACGAGGAAATGTAACCGAAAGTGAGTATTCTGCAGTTCCACTCCTTCGCCTGCACGAAGACGTGTCGCACAATTATTAGTGACTAATGTATTAATATTCGTGCATTTCATGTTACGAACTAAGGCATGAATTCATGGATATTTTTCAGAAAATGAACTGTATATACTCGTATGAGTACTACTCAGATACTAGCTTCAACACTGCAGACCCTACATAGGTTTACTGGCATATAAAATACAACAGATGACGGAATATATTAATAGATTTACGCTAAACACATGTGTCTGGTGTTTAGGCATTCGCTCTATCGATCGCCAAACGTCGCAACACACAACGCCGATCGTAATACGTGTAATTTTCATTCAGGCGCCCACGTTGCCAGGAGGTGGATAAGAAAGGGTACAGAACATTTCCACAAGCGCACCCTTAACGTCATTATAAAACTTCACGAGAGTTGTTTCATCACACAAGCACATCCATGTGGAGAAAACTATATATATGAAGAATTGTAACAGCAAGTTCCTAGGTGAAAAGTAAGTACCACATTATGTACTATTATGGGCGAAGCAAGAATTATTTTCCTGATGGAGGGCATAAAAATTTCGCAGTCGAGTTAGTCAGTTTTCGAAGGACAGCAGCGAGAAATCGTACTCACAAACTTATAATAAGCCGTTTAAGACCATCTTTAGTAATACAGAAAGTGCAATGTTTATTACTGATACTTGATACACTTCCATCTTTTATTCATTTTTGATTTTTTGGAAACTCCAAGAGCGGAAGATGCCTAGTCCCCCTCCCCGGCGCCCATGCATGATCATTAATATATTTAAAAAAATGATTTGAGGATGACGTTTCTGATATTTGTACCTTATTCGTCTTATTGGTTGGGAAGTTGAAAAATTGTCTTTAATCAGAACAAATTAATGCTGGCAAGTTGATCACAGAGAAGTTCAAGATATTTAAAGAAAAACACCTCAGAATACTGTCATATTACACCAAATGTAAATATCAGAAATGTTAAACAACATTAAGGTCCATAATTTCCGTTCAGAATTAATTTCTAGACGTTTGGTAGGACTTTCTGGAAGGGGGGGGTCACTCAATGGCATCCATCTGCACAGAATTATATTAACAGGAAAATAAAAGGCGGACATACAAATACGCCGAGGGTGAGGTTCGCGACGCCATTGTTGCAGCATTCGAAGGCATTACAACCTTCAGACCACGCGGCCACTGAGCTATGGTTTAGCGTATTCATGGGGCGAATATGAAAAATTAATATAGGCCTTCTGGTTAAATCTGGCTGAGAAATTTAGACCGGGTGGGGGAAAGTACACAGAGCTCTGATGGGAAACTTGGGGGGCGGGGGCTGAAACGATCACTGTGGAAGTAAAAGTAAAAAAAGTAAAGCTATCCCTGTACCAGGCCGTGAAGGCCCATAGGGTTGTGAGATGTTGAGGCTCCCACATTATCTAGACAATCGGCTCAAAGATGGCGGTAAGGTTGTCAATCTTAAGCGCCGGCCGCGCTTTACTCCCCAGGAAACTTATTTAATTAATTCCTGGTACACATTTCTGTTAGAGGCTGAGTGAACCCCAGGGCCATAGTGCGGCTGGAAGGATTAGGTCAATTGGAAAAAATCCAATTACTTCATCGGGACTTGAACCCGCGACCTTCCGACTTGTAGCATAGGCCCTCAACCAAACACGCTACCGCGTACCCCTGGTCGCTGTGGACGTGAGAACTTAAAGACGATAATACGAGTATTAAAACTGGTCTCAGAAAATGAGGTTGAAGTGAGAAAAACAGATGCAATTTGCCTCAGGGTAGGCTCGAAGAGCATAGCGAAACCTTGTAGTTTAGCAGAAGGAGAGGTAATAATCAGTCACTTAGTTGTTTAATTAAATTTAATTTAACCGAATGTCGTGGCCGAGTGGGTAGCATATCCTACTTCGTATTCGGGAGGCCCCGTGTTTCGTCAAGAAGCCCGGAAACCCTGACTGGAGCTGCTAATTATTCTCACAGTCCCTTCAGGCAAATTCCGGTTAATGCCTCAAACTAGGCCACGACAGCTTCTTTCCATATCATCTATTCTGTAGCCTTTAGTCCGCAAGCGAACTATACCGACCGAACGACCGCCGTTTGTCGGCGAAGTTAGTGCCATCTTTTACGGATAGAGGATGTCGCGTGGTCAGCGCGACGGATTCCCACGGCCGTTAATTTCGGTCTTATAGACCGGAGCCGCTACTTTTCCATTCAAGTAGCTCCTCAATTATCCTCACGAGGCTGGGTGGACCCCGTTCTAGACCCACTACTTCACAGAAAAACTGGTAGCGCCGGGAATCGAAGCCGGGACCTTTGGATCTGTAGGCAGGAACTCTTACCACGAGACCACAGAGGCGGTCTTCCAGATCATCTACATTTCGTTATTTAGTAATCATCCTGCAATTCGAAACTCTACAGTCTAAGCTATAGTTCTCTGTCACATAACTTAATTAACTCTGTTCCGTTACACAGTTCCCTTTCGTTTTCCTTCCAATGTCAAATATATCGCAAAGTGGAAACGTATCTGCTTTCTGTATGTTTTAAGTTCCTAACACCAATTAGGCCACTGCACAAATTATACTTAATTTTCGTTTATGTATGCGTTGGTGGTGAAAGTTGTCTTTCCCCGCTTCTTGCCAATTGATCGGGACTATGTTCCTCGCACAACATGTTACAATCGATGTGGCCCTCACACTAAACGTCGGTCCCTTTCGTGGGAGGAGGGCGATAACGGGTCGAAAACAGGAGACGATCAGGTAAGGTAAAGCTATCCCTGTAAGAGGCCGTGAAGGCCCATAGGACTGCGAGTCCAACTGGGTCCACTCTCCAACTGGGTCCACTGATTGGACTATTGTACCTGCCCGGGTGATTATGATGATGGAGAATTTGGTGGAATGAAGATTGGCAGGGGAAACCGAAGTACTTGGAGAAAACCCGCCCCAGCGCCACTTCGTCCACCACAAATCACACTTGACCAGACCTGGTATCGAACCCGGCCCGCCGCGGTGGGAAGCCAGCGACTAACCGCTTGAGCTACCGCGCGGCCTTCGAGGCTCCCATACTTTACAGACAATCGGCTCACAAATGGCGGTGAGGTCAGTCTTAAGCGCCTGCCACCCTTTATTTCCAGGAAGATTCCTAGTATTCATTTCTGTCAGAGGCTGAGTCGAACCCAGGGCCATAGTCTTTCTCCGGTCCGAGTTCCTTGGGACTCATGACCATCTTTTACTGTCTCAGATTTGAGACTTCCTTTTTCATCACCTCCTATGGCTTGCAGAGTCACGGTGGAGGTATTCAACCCCGCCTCCACATGGGTGTAACTCAAATGACCAACTTTGTCCCTTTATAAGCCCTTGGCATGGACCACACAGCAAAACACAGCATCTCTATTGTTGAGAAGGCTTGTTTACTGATCCGTTACCTAGCAATGGATGTCCTATTGTTGGCCCCAGTGGGAATGCGTTTACCGAGTCGTTGCTTAGCAATAGGTCTATACGTCTATTCATACAGGCTGGTTCAGCCATTCAAAAGTTGATGGGGGGGGATACACATACACAGAGAGCATGGTGATCATATAAGCCTAATTATGTTTTTTCAAAATATGGACAGTAGGCTAAAAATTGTTCTACAAATTACTAGTGTGTTAATGTATTTTGTTTCAGCCATGTTTGCTGCTAGGTGAGTGCTAGTCTTAATTAAAGACATGAACACGTACCGCCTGGAGGCCAAAACTCCATTCAAGCCGGATCACGTAAATCAAGTGATTCGCACCCTCATTGACAATGAGCTGGATGGTGTAAAATATGACCCTGAAACTTGTGCCAGGCTGTGTCTGACCTTGTCTGCAGAACTGCGATCCAGGGTCAAGGTCCTGGGGTATGATCGGTGAGTAGATTATTCTCATTTTTGGAGAAATAAAAGTAATTCCATTCCTTCCATATCTAAAAAATCACCATCTATACTGTCATCTCTTTCTTAGCTTGTAATGGAGAAATCACTGTCATTGCTAGAATAATTTTCAGAATCTCTTCCCACCATCAAATATGATTAGAATTTTTCTGTCAAATGACCCCTGACATGAGGCTTGAACTTAGTTTGCACATTTTCCATAATTAAAGTTAACATATTTGGATAAGAAAAGGTGCTGGAGGCTCTTTCTTTAGAGACAAAACAGCCGTAGTATGAAGCTGACCCCTCACCTCCAACTACTGCCGAAGATAGTTTTTTTTGGAGTAGGGTGAGACTGAGTCCACTTGGTATGTCAGCCACTAACGGGTCTATTGTACCAGCCCCAGATGATAAATGATGAGTGTGGAGCAGTCAGTGGATTGCGAATTGGCAGGAGAAACTGAAGTACTCTAAGAAAACCTGCCTCAGTGCCACTTTGTCCACCACAAATCCCACATGACCTGACCTGTGCTCGAACCCAGCCCACTGTGATGGGAAGCCAGCAACTATCTGCCTGAGCTATGGTACGGCCTACTGTCAAAGATAAGAATACCACATAATTTTATCTCCAGTCTCCCTAGAAGCTTTCATGACACTGTTTCTTAATCAGTTATTTAATGATGCCGTCAGTCCTGTGATAATATACATGTAGCATCAGTGACAGGATGACCAATGAATGTGGAGCAGTTGATAGAATAAGTATTAGCAGGGGAAACTGAAGTTCTCAGAGAAAATCTGCCTCAATGCCACTTTGTCCACCACAAATCCCACATGACCTGACCTGGTCTGCTGCAATGGGAAGCTGGCAAATAATTGCCTGTACTGTGGCATGGCCTTCATGGCATGGTTATTATGGATAAGGGCTAGTATACTTTTTGTGTATGTTACAGGTGCAAACTAGTGTGCACAGTGGAAATTGGAGAGAAGTGTTCACAGAGTGTGTGTTCTGTGGTCAGGTTCCTCTGGGATGTTGATCGTGACAATTATGCTTTCTACACATATGAAAACACACATATCTATGCAGTGGCATGTGTGTATGGTGTGTACTATGAATGAAACTTCATGCTTATTCAACAGTCAGTGAATTATTTCAAATTACATTTATCTATAAATATATCAACACAATTTTTATATAAAATAATATATATTATATTCGGATATTAACATTTATAATTTCATTTACTTTATATTAAATGTTATCATCAAACAAATTTATAAATACTTTTTTATGTTTTACTAATTACTGTAAATATTTCATTTCACATGTACAGAAGTAACTAATTTCTTGTACAGCACTGTCCCTGAAATATCTCGCAATTCCATCATGAATGGAAACATTCCTAATGCTATTATGCACATGTGTGCAGAATGACAAACTGGTAACGTCGCGGAAACTCCCTATTCGTTCTTGCCAAATGCCAAGCGATATGAATCCTATTACTGCCATTTTCTTTACATCACAATATGGTGTCCTACTGAATTCTGATATCAGACCCGTTTTCCAATTAAACACCTACACAGATCATCATACTTAAATGAGAAATTGAATTCTAAATTCCTATGCTCTTTCTACTACACACAGTATAAAGATACAACAGGAAATTTTAACATTTTCTGGCTACATTGCAATGTCAGTCACATAACAAAGAGATATAAAGCTACTGCAATAATGTCTTATTCCTATATAAGAAATCAAATTGTTGGGGCTGTCTTTCGTACAGATGGAATTGTTACTTTGGTTTTTATAAAACATCTATGATTATCTTATTACAAAACTCATGTCAACTGTAGTTATTTTCGTAAGAGCAACATTATGCATTGTTATTTGAATATCTCCCTTCACATGAAATATCAACTTCTGCTGTCACATTCTAGACATGGCTCAATGTGTATCACAGACATGCAACAGCATATGCCTATATGAAGGGACCATGTTTCATTTAGTATACAGCAAATCAGTTCACTGTGTAAAAATAAAACATCTGACCTTATACTACAAGCTCTTACATGATTTAACAGTGCATATAAGGAAGAATCAGAGCATTAAATTAGATATAAGGATGAGAACAGGAAGAATATAGAAGGATGTACTTTGGCTAATTAAGGGGTATCACTCTAGGACTTCAATTTAACACAAATTATACACTGAAGGATTCAGTTCTGTAATCTGGATGAAC